>NW_027094330.1:0-122865 GCF_029207755.1 Chamaea fasciata
GAAGAAATCCTGTTCCGTTCGGGATTGTAGGTGGCCGAGGCCAGGTGCCTGGCAGAGGGAGTTGGGCACAAAGGATGGCCTGTTTCCAGGGGTAAGTAAAGTCAGCTGCCCAGGTGCCTGATATCAGTTTGTAGGAGGCCTTTGGCCCTCCAAGTGAAGCCGCGTTTCCAGCTTGTGGCAGCTTGCATCTGGAAGAACTCCGGTTCCGTTCGGGATTGTAGGTGGCCGAGGCCAGGTGCCCGGCAGAGGGAGTTGGGCACAAAGGATGTCCTTTTTCCAGGGATAAGTAAAGTCAGCTGCCCAGGTGCCTGATGTCAGTTTGTAGGAGGTCTTTGGCCCTCTAGAGGAAGCTAGTCTTCCAGCTTGTGGCAGCATGCATCTGGAAGAAATGCTGTTTCGTTCGGGATTGTAGGTGGCCGGAGCTGGGTGCCCAGCTGAGGGAGTTAGGCACAAAGGATGGCCTGTTTCCAGGGGTAAGTAAAGTCAGCTGCCCAGGTGCCTGATGTCAGTTTGTAGGAGGCCTTTGGCCCTCCATGGGAAGCCAGGCTTCCTGCTTGTGGCAGCTTGCATCTGGAAGAAATCCTGTTCCGTTCAGGATTGTAGGTGGCCGAGGCCTGGTGCCCGGCAGAGGGAGTTGGGCACAAAGGATGGGCTGTTTCCAGGGGTAAGTAAAGTCAGCTGCCCAGGTGCCTGATGTCAGTTTGTAGGAGGCCTTTGGCCCTCCAAGGGAAGCTTGTCTTCCAGTTTGTGGCAGCTTGCATCTGGAAGAAATCCTGTTCCGTTCGGGATTGTAGGTGGGCGAGGCCTGGTGCCCGGCAGAGGGAGTTGGGCACAAAGGATGGGCTGTTTCCAGGGGTAAGTAAAGTCAGCTGCCCAGGTGCCTGATGTCAGTTTGTAGGAGGCCTTTGGCCCTCCAAGGGAAGCTTGTCTTCCAGTTTGTGGCAGCTTGCATCTGGAAGAAATCCTGTTCCGTTCGGGATTGTAGGTGGGCGAGGCCTGGTGCTTGGCAGAGGGAGTTGGGCACAAAGGATGGGCTGTTTCCAGGGGTAAGTTAAGTCAGCTGCCCAAATGTCTGATGTCAGTTTATAGGAGGCCTTTGGCCCTCCAAGGGAAGCTAGTCTTCCTGTTAAAGGCAGCTTGCATCTGGAAGAAATCCTGTTCCGTTCGGGATTGTAGGTGGCCGAGGCCAGGTGCCCGGCAGAGGGAGTTAGGCACAAAGGATGGGCTGTTTCCAGGGGTAAGTAAAGTCAGCTGCCCAGGTGCCTGATGTCAGTTTGTAGGAGGCCTTTGGCCCTCCATGGGAAGACAGGTTTACTGCTTGTGGCAGCTTGCATCTGGAAGAAATCCTGTTCCGTTCGGAATTGTAGGTGGCCGAGGCCAGGTGCCCGGCAGAGGGAGTTGGGCACATATGATGGCTGGTTTCCAGGGGTAAGTAAGGTCAGCTGCCCAGGTGCCTGATGTCAGTTTGTAGGAGGCCTTTGGCCCTCCAAGGGATGACATGCTTCCAGTTTGTGGCAGCTTGCATCTGGAAGAAATCCTGTTCCGTTCAGGATTGTAGGTGGCCGAGGCCTGGTGCCCAGCAGAGGGAGTTGGGCACAAAGGATGGCCTGTTTCCAGGGGTAAGTAAAGTCAGCAGCCCAGGTGCCTGATGTCAGTTTGTAGGAGGCCTTTCGCCCTCCAAGGGAAGCTAGTCTTCCAGCTTGTGGCAGCTTCCATCTGGAAGAAATCCTGTTCCGTTCGGGATTGTAGGTGGCCGAGGCCAGGTGCCCGGCAGAGGGAGTTGGGCACAAAGGATGGGCTGTTTCCAGGGGTAAGTAAAGTCAGATGCCCAGGTGCCTGATGTCAGTTTGTAGGAGGCCTTTGGCCCCCCAAGTGAAGCCACGTTTCCAGCTTGTGGCAGCTTGCATCTGGAAGAACTCCGGTTCCGTTCGCGATTGTAGGTGGCCGAGGCCATCTGCCCGGCAGAGGGAGTTGGGCACAAAGGATGTCTTATTTCCAGGGGTAAGTAAAGTCATCTGCCCAGGTGCCTGATGTCAGTTTTTAGGAGGCCTTTGGCCCTCCATGGGAAGCCAGGCTTCCTGCTTGTGGCAGCTTGCATCAGGAGGAAATCGTGTTCAGTTCGGGATTGTAGGGGGCCGGAGCTGGGTGCCCGGATGAGGGAGTTGGACACAAAGGATGGGCTGTTTCCAGGGGTAAGTAAAGTCAGCTGCCCAGGTGCCTGATGTCAGTTTGCAGGTGGCTATTGGTCCTCCATGGAAAGCCAGGCTTCCAGCTTGTGGCAGCTTGCATCGGGAAGTAATACTGATCTGTTCGGGATTGCAGGTGGCCGAGGCCTGGTGCCCGGCAGAGGGAGTTGGGCACAAAGGATGGCCTGTTTCCAGGGGTAAGTAAAGTCAGCTGCCCAGGTGCCTGATGTCAGTTTGTAGGAGGCCTTTGGCCCTCCAAGGGAAGCTTGTCTTCCAGTTTGTGGCAGCTTGCATCTGGAAGCAATCCTGTTCCGTTCGGGATTGTAGGTGGGCAAAACCTGGTGCCCGGCAGAGGAAGTTGGGCACAAAGGATGGGCTGTTTCCAGGGGTAAGTAAAGTTAGCTGCCCAGGTGCCTGATGTCAGTTTGTAGGAGGCCTTTGGCCCTCCAAGGGAAGCTTGTCGACCAGTTTGTGGCAGCTTGCATCTGGAAACAATCCTGTTCCGTTCGGGATTGTAGGTGGCCGAGACCTGGTGCCCGGCAGAGGGAGTTGGGCACAAAGGATGGGCTGTTTCCAGGGGTAAGTAAAGTCAGCTGCCCAGGAGCCTGATGCCAGTTTGTAGGAGGCCTTTGTTCCTCCATGGGAAACCAGTCTTCCAGCTTGTGGCAGCTTGCATCTGGAAGAAATCCTGTTCCGTTCGGGATTGTAGGTGGCCGAGGCCAGGTGCCCGGCAGAGGGAGTTGGGCACAAAGGATGGGCTGTTTCCTGGGGTAAGTAAAGTCAGCTGCCCAGGTGCCTGATGTCAGTTTGTAGGAGGCCTTTGGCCCTCCAAGTGAAGCCGCGTTTCCAGCTTGTGGCAGCTTGCATCTGGAAGAACTCCGGTTCCGTTCGGGATTGTAGGTGGCCGAGGCCAGGTGCCCGGCAGAGGGAGTTGGGCACAAAGGATGTCCTTTTTCCAGAGATAAGTAAAGTCAGCTGCCCAGGTGCCTGATGTCAGTTTGTAGGAGGCCTTTGGCCCTCCAAGGGAAGCTAGTCTTCCAGCTTGTGGCAGCATGCATCTGGAAGAAATGCTGTTTCGTTCGGGATTGTAGGTGGCCGAGGCCAGGTGCCCGGCAGAGGGAGTAGGGCACAACGGATGGGCTGTTTCCAGGGGTAAGTAAAGTCAGCTGCCCAGGTGCCTGATGTCAGTTTGTAGGAGGCTTTTGGCCCTCCAAGGGAAGCTAGTCTTCCAGCTTGTGGCAGCTTCCATCTGGAAGAAATCCTGTTCCGTTCGGGATTGTAGGTGGGCGAGGCTAGGTGCCCGGCAGAGGGAGTTGGGCACAAAGGATGGGCTGTTTCCAGGGGTAAGTAAACTCAGATGCCCAGGTGCCTGATGTCAGTTTGTAGGAGGCCTTTGGCCCCCCAAGTGAAGCCGCGTTTCCAGCTTGTGGCTGCTTGCATCTGGAAGAACTCCGGTTCCGTTCGGGATTGTAGGTGGCCGAGGCCATCTGCCCGGCAGAGGGAGTTGGGCACAAAGGATGTCTTGTTTCCAGGGGTAATTAAAGTCATCTGCCCAGGTGCCTGATGTCAGTTTTTAGGAAGCCTTTGGCCCTCCATGGGAAGCCAGGCTTCCTGCTTGTGGCAGCTTGCATCAGGAGGAAATCGTGTTCCGTTCGGGATTGTAGGGGGCCGGAGTTGGGTGCCCGGATGAGGGAGTTGGACACAAAGGATGGGCTGTTTCCAGGGGTAAGTAAAGTCAGCTGCCCAGGTGCCTGATGTCAGTTTGCAGGTGGCTATTGGTCCTCCATGGAAAGCCAGGCTTCCAGCTTGTGGCAGCTTGCATCGGGAAGTAATACTGATCTGTTCGGGATTGCAGGTGGCCGAGGCCTGGTGCCCGGCAGAGGGAGTTGGGCACAAAGGATGGCCTGTTTCCAGGGGTAAGTAAAGTCAGCTGCCCAGGTGCCTGATGTCAGTTTGTAGGTGGCCTTTGACCCACCAAGAGAAGCCAGGTTTCCTGCTTGTGGCAGGTTGCATCTGGAAGAAATCCTGTTACGTTCGGGATTGTAGGTGGCCGAGGCCTGGTGCCCAGCAGAGGGAGTTGGGCACAAAGGATGGGCTGTTTCCAGGGGTAAGTAAAGTCAGCTGCCCAGGTGCCTGATGTCAGTTTGTAGGAGGCCTTTGGCCCTCCAAGGGAAGCTTGTCTTCCAGTTTGTGGCAGCTTTCATCTGGAAGAAATCCTGTTCCGTTCGGGATTGTAGGTGGGCAAGGCCTGGTGCCCGGCAGAGGGAGTTGGGCACAAAGGATGGGCTGTTTCCAGGGGTAAGTAAAGTCAGCTGCCCAGGTGCCTGATGTCAGTTTGTAGGAGGCCTTTGGCCCTCCAAGGGAAGCTTGTCTTCCAGTTTGTGGCAGCTTGCATCTGGAAGAAATCCTGTTCCGTTCGGGATTGTAGGTGGGCGAGGCCTGGTGCTTGGCAGAGGGAGTTGGGCACAAAGGATGGGCTGTTTCCAGGGGTAAGTTAAGTCAGCTGCCCAAATGTCTGATGTCAGTTTATAGGAGGCCTTTGGCCCTCCAAGGGAAGCTAGTCTTCCTGTTAAAGGCAGCTTGCATCTGGAAGAAATCCTGTTCCGTTCGGGATTGTAGGTGGCCGAGGCCAGGTGCCCGGCAGAGGGAGTTGGGCACAAAGGATGGGCTGTTTCCAGGGGTAAGTAAAGTCAGCTGCCCAGGTGCCTGATGTCAGTTTGTAGGAGGCCTTTGGCCCTCCATGGGAAGCCAGGCTTCCTGCTTGTGGCAGCTTGCATCAGGAGGAAATCGTGTTCCGTTCGGGATTGTAGGGGGCCGGAGCTGGGTGCCCGGATGAGGGAGTTGGACACAAAGGATGGGCTTTTTCCAGGGGTAAGTAAAGTCAGCTGCCCAGGTGCCTGATGTCAGTTTGCAGGTGGCTATTGGTCCTCCATGGAAAGCCAGGCTTCCAGCTTGTGGCAGCTTGCATCGGGAAGTAATACTGATCTGTTCGGGATTGCAGGTGGCCGAGGCCTGGTGCCCGGCAGAGGGAGTTGGGCACAAAGGATGGCCTGTTTCCAGGGGTAAGTAAAGTCAGCTGCCCAGGTGCCTGATGTCAGTTTGTAGGTGGCCTTTGACCCACCAAGAGAAGCCAGGTTCCCTGCTTGTGGCAGCTTGCATCTGGAAGAGATCCTGTTACGTTCGGGATTGTAGGTAGCCGAGGCCTGGTGCCCAGCAGAGGGAGTTGGGCACAAAGGATGGCCTGTTTCTAGGGGTAAGTAAAGTCAGCTGCCCAGGTGCCTGATGTCAGTTTGTAGGAGGCATTTGGCCCTCCAAGGGAAGACAGGCTTCCAGTTTGTGGCAGCTTGCATCTGGAAGAAATCCTGTTCCGTTCGGGATTGTAGGTGGCCGAGGCCAGGTGCCCGGCAGAGGGAGTTGGGCACAAATGATGGCCTGTTTCTTTAGGAAAGTAAAGTCAGCTGCCCAGATGCCTGATGTCAGTTTGTAGGAGGCCTTTGGCCCTCCAAGTGAAGCCACATTTCCAGCTTGTGGCAGCTTGCATCTGGAAGAACTCCTGTTCCGTTCGGGATTGTAGGTGGCCAAAGCTGTGGGCCCGGCAGAGGGAGTTGGGCACAAAGGATGTCCTGTTTCCAGGGGTAAGTAAAGTCAGCTGCCCAGGTGCCTGATGTCAGTTTTTAGGAGGCCTTTGGCCCTCCATGGGAAGCTTGTCTTCCTGTTCAAGGCAGTTTGCATCTGGAAGAAATCCTGTTCCGTTCAGGATTGTAGGTGGCCGAGGCCTGGTGCCCGGCAGAGGGAGTTGGGCACAAAGGATGGGCTGTTTCCAGGGGTAAGTAAAGTCAGCTGCCCAGGTGCCTGATGTCAGTTTGTAGGAGGCCTTTGGCCCTCCAAGGGAAGCTTGTCTTCCAGTTTGTGGCAGCTTGCATCTGGAAGAAATCCTGTTCCGTTCGGGATTGTAGGTGGGCGAGGCCTGGTGCCCGGCAGAGGGAGTTGGGCACAAAGGATGGCCTGTTTCCAGGGGTAAGTAAAGTCAGCTGCCCAGGTGCCTGATGTCAGTTTGTAGGAGGCCTTTGGCCCTCCAAGCGAAGCTTGTCTTCCAGTTTGTGGCAGCTTGCATCTGGAAGAAATCCTGTTCCGTTCGGGATTGTAGGTGGCCGAGGCCATCTGCCCGGCAGAGGGAGTTGGGCACAAAGGATGTCTTGTTTCCAGGGGTAAGTAAAGTCATCTTCCCAGGTGCCTGATGTCAGTTTTTAGGAGGCCTTTGGCCCTCCATGGGAAGCCAGGCTTCCTGCTGGTGGCAGCTTGCATCAGGAGGAAATCGTGTTCCGTTCGGGATTGTAGCGGGCCGCAGCTGGGTGCCCGGATGAGGGAGTTGGACACAAAGGATGGGCTGTTTCCAGGGGTAAGTAAAGTCAGCTGCCCAGGTGCCTTATGTCAGTTTGCAGGTGGCTATTGGTCCTCCATGGAAAGCCAGGCTTCCAGCTTGTGGCAGCTTGCATCGGGAAGTAATACTGATCTGTTCGGGATTGCAGGTGGCCGAGGCCTGGTGCCCGGCAGAGGGAGTTGGGCACAAAGGATGGCCTGTTTCCAGGGGTAAGTAAAGTCAGCTGCCCAGGTGCCTGATGTCAGTTTGTAGGAGGCCTTTGGCCCTCCAAGGGAAGCTTGTCTTCCAGTTTGTGGCAGCTTGCATCTGGAAGCAATCCTGTTCCGTTCGGGATTGTAGGTGGGCGAGACCTGGTGCCCGGCAGAGGGAGTTGGGCACAAAGGATGGGCTGTTTCCAGGGGTAAGTAAAGTCAGCTGCCCAGGTGCCTGATGCCAGTTTGTAGGAGGCCTTTGGTCCTCCATGGGAAACCTGTCTTCCAGCTTGTGGCAGCTTTCATCTGGAAGAAATCCTGTTCCGTTCGGGATTGTAGGTGGCCGAGGCCAGGTGCCTGGCAGAGGGAGTTGGGCACAAAGGATGGCCTGTTTCCAGGGGTAAGTAAAGTCAGCTGCCCAGGTGCCTGATGTCAGTTTGTAGGAGGCCTTTGGCCCTCCATGTGAAGCCGCGTTTCCAGCTTGTGGCAGCTTGCATCTGGAAGAACTCCGGTTCCGTTCGGGATTGTAGGTGGCCGAGGCCAGGTGCCCGGCAGAGGGAGTTGGGCACAAAGGATGTCCTTTTTCCAGGGATAAGTAAAGTCAGCTGCCCAGGTGCCTGATGTCAGTTTGTAGGAGGCCTTTGGCCCTCCAAGGGAAGCTAGTCTTCCAGCTTGTGGCAGCATGCATCTGGAAGAAATGCTGTTTCGTTCGGGATTGTAGGTGGCCGAGGCCAGGTGCCCGGCAGAGGGAGTTGGGCACAAAGATGTCCTGTTTAGAGGGGTAAGTAAAGTCAGCTGCCCACGTGCCTGATGTCAGTTTGTAGGAGGCCTTTGGCCCTCCAAGGGAAGCCAGGCTTCCTGCTTGTGGCAGCTTGCATCTGGAAGAAATCCTGTTCCGTTCAGGATTGTAGGTGGCCGAGGCCTGGTGCCCGGCAGAGGGAGTTGGGCACAAAGGATGGGCTGTTTCCAGGGGTAAGTAAAGTCAGCTGCCCAGGTGCCTGATGTCAGTTTGTAGGAGGCCTTTGGCCCTCCAAGGGAAGCTTGTCTTCCAGTTTGTGGCAGCTTGCATCTGGAAGAAATCCTGTTCCGTTCGGGATTGTAGGTGGGCGAGGCCAGGTGCCCGGATGAGGGAGTTGGGCACAACGGATGGGCTGTTTCCAGAAGTAAGTAAAGTCAGCTGCCAAGGTGCCTGATGTCAGTTTGTAGGAGGCCTTTGGCCCTCCAAGGGAAGCTTGTCTTCCAGTTTGTGGCAGCTTGCATCTGGAAGAAATCCTGTTCCGTTCGGGATTGTAGGTGGGCGAGGCCTGGTGCTTGGCAGAGGGAGTTGGGCACAAAGGATGGGCTGTTTCCAGGGGTAAGTTAAGTCAGCTGCCCAAATGTCTGATGTCAGTTTGTAGGAGGCCTTTGGCCCTCCAAGGGAAGCTAGTCTTCCTGTTAAAGGCAGCTTGCATCTGGAAGAAATCCTATTCCGTTCGGGATTGTAGGTGGCCGAGGCCAGGTGCCCGGCAGAGGGAGTTGGGCACAAAGGATGGGCTGTTTCCAGGGGTAAGTAAAGTCAGCAGCCCAGGTGCCTGATGTCAGTTTGTAGGAGGCCTTTGGTCCTCCAAGGGAAGCTAGTCTTACAGCTTGTGGCAGCTTGCATCTGGAAGAAATCCTGTTCCGTTCGGGATTGTAGGTGGGCAAAGCCCGGTGCCCGGCAGAGGGAGTTTGGCACAAAGGATGGGCTGTTTCCAGGGGTAAGTAAAGTCAGCTGCCCAGGTGCCTGATGTCAGTTTTTAGGAGGCCTTTGGCCCCCCAAGTGAAGCCACGTTTCCAGCTTGTGGCAGCTTGCATCTGGAAGAACTCCGGTTCCGTTCGGGATTGTAGGTGGCCGAGGCCATCTGCCCGGCAGAGGGAGTTGGGCACAAAGGATGTCTTGTTTCCAGGGGTAAGTAAAGTCATCTGCCCAGGTGCCTGATGTCAGTTTTTAGGAGGCCTTTGGCCCTCCATGGGAAGCCAGGCTTCCTGCTTGTGGCAGCTTGCATCTGGAAGAAATCGTGTTCCGTTCGGGATTGTAGGGGGCCGGAGCTGGGTGCCCGGATGAGGGAGTTGGACACAAAGGATGGGCTGTTTCCAGGGGTAAGTAAAGTCAGCTGCCCAGGTGCCTGATGTCAGTTTGCAGGTGGCTATTGGTCCTCCATGGAAAGCCCGGCTTCCAGCTTGTGGCAGCTTGCATCGGGAAGTAATACTGATCTGTTCGGGATTGCAGGTGGCCGAGGCCTGGTGCCCGGCAGAGGGAGTTGGGCACAAAGGATGGCCTGTTTCCAGGGGTAAGTAAAGTCAGCTGCCCAGGTGCCTGATGTCAGTTTGTAGGAGGCCTTTGGCCCTCCAAGGGAAGCCTGTCTTCCAGTCTGTGGCAGCTTGCATCTGGAAGAAATCCTGTTCCGTTCGGGATTGTAGGTGGCCGAGGCCAGGTGCCCGGCAGAGGGAGTTGGGCACAAATGATGGCCTGTTTCTTTAGGAAAGTAAAGTCAGCTGACCCGGTGCCTGATGTCAGTTTGTAGGAGGCCTTTGGCCCTCCAAGTGAAGTCACATTTCCAGCTTGTGGCAGCTTGCATCTGGAAGAACTCCTGTTCCGTTCAGGATTGTAGGTGGCCAAAGCTGTGGGCCCGGCTGAGGGAATTGGGCACAAATGATGGCCTGTTTCCAGGGGTAAGTAAAGTCAGCTGCCCAGGTGCCTGATGTCAGTTTGTAGGAGGCCTTTGGCCCTCCAAGGGAAGCTTGTCTTCCTGTTCAAGGCAGTTTGCATCGGGAAGAAATCCTGTTCCGTTCGGGATTGTAGGTGGCCGGAGCTGGGTGCCCAGCTGAAAGAGTTAGGCACAAAGGATGGGCTGTTTCCAGGGGTAAGTAAAGTCAGCTGCCCAGGTGCCTGATGTCAGTTTGTAGGAGGCCTTTGGCCCTCCATGGGAAGCCAGGCTTCCTGCTTGTGGCAGCTTGCATCTGGAAGAAATCCTGTTCCGTTCAGGATTGTAGGTGGCCGAGGCCTGGTGCCCGGCAGATGGAGTTGGGCACAAAGGATGGGCTGTTTCCAGGAGTAAGTAAAGTCAGCTGCCCAGGTGCCTGATGTCAGTTTGTAGGAGGCCTTTGGTTTTCCAAGGGAAACCAGTCTTCCAGCTTGTGGCAGCTTGCATCGGGAAGAAATCCTGTTCCGTTCGGGATTGTAGGTGGGCAAGGCCTGGTGCCCGGCAGAGGGAGTTGGGCACAAAGGATGGGCTGTTTCCAGGGGTAAGTAAAGTCAGCTGCCCAGGTGCCTGATGTCAGTTTGTAGGAGGCCTTTGGCCCTCCAAGGGAAGCTTGTCTTCCAGTTTGTGGCAGCTTGCATCTGGAAGAAATCCTGTTCCGTTCGGGATTGTAGGTGGGCGAGGCCTGGTGCTTGGCAGAGGGAGTTGGGCACAAAGGATGGGCTGTTTCCAGGGGTAAGTTAAGTCAGCTGCCCAAATGTCTGATGTCAGTTTATAGGAGGCCTTTGGCCCTCCAAGGGAAGCTAGTCTTCCTGTTAAAGGCAGCTTGCATCTGGAAGAAATCCTGTTCCGTTCGGGATTGTAGGTGGCCGAGGCCAGGTGCCCGGCAGAGGGAGTTGGGCACAAAGGATGGGCTGTTTCCAGGGGTAAGTAAAGTCAGCTGCCCAGGTGCCTGATGTCAGTTTGTAGGAGGCCTTTGGCCCTCCATGGGAAGCCAGGTTTACTGCTTGTGGCAGCTTGCATCTGGAAGAAATCCTGTTCCGTTCGGGATTGTAGGTGGCCGAGGCCGGGTGCCCGGCAGAGGGAGTTGGGCACATATGATGGCTGGTTTCCAGGGGTAAGTAAGGTCAGCAGCCCAGGTGCCTGATGTCAGTTTGTAGGAGGCCTTTGGCCATCCAAGGGAAGCTAGTCTTCCAGCTTGTGGCAGCTTCCATCTGGAAGAAATCCTGTTCCGTTCGGGATTGTAGGTGGGCGAGGCCAGGTGCCCGGCAGAGGGAGTTGGGCACAAATGATGGGCTGTTTCCAGGGGTAAGTAAACTCAGATGCCCAGGTGCCTGATGTCAGTTTGTAGGAGGCCTTTGGCCCCCCAAGTGAAGCCGCGTTTCCAGCTTGTGGCAGCTTGCATCTGGAAGAACTCCGGTTCCGTTCGGGATTGTAGGTGGCCGAGGCCATCTGCCCGGCAGAGGGAGTTGGGCACAAAGGATGTCTTGTTTCCAGGGGTAAGTAAAGTCAGCTGCCCAGGTGCCTGATGTCAGTTTTTAGGAGGCCTTTGGCCCTCCATGGGAAGCCAGGCTTCCTGCTTGTGGCAGCTTGCATCAGGAGGAAATCGTGTTCCGTTCGGGATTGTAGGGGGCCGGAGCTGGGTGCCCGGATGAGGGAGTTGGACACAAAGGATGGGCTTTTTCCAGGGGTAAGTAAAGTCAGCTGCCCAGGTGCCTGATGTCAGTTTGCAGGTGGCTATTGGTCCTCCATGGAAAGCCAGGCTTCCAGCTTGTGGCAGCTTGCATCGGGATGTAATACTGATCTGTTCGGGATTGCAGGTGGCCGAGGCCTGGTGCCCGGCAGAGGGAGTTGGGCACAAAGGATGGCCTGTTTCCAGGGGTAAGTAAAGTCAGCTGCCCAGGTGCCTGATGTCAGTTTGTAGGTGGCCTTTGACCCACCAAGAGAAGCCAGGTTTCCTGCTTGTGGCAGCTTGCATCTGGAAGAAATCCTGTTACGTTCGGGATTGTAGGTGGCCGAGGCCTGGTGCCCAGCAGAGGGAGTTGGGCACAAAGGATGGCCTGTTTCTAGGGGTAAGTAAAGTCAGCTGCCCAGGTGCCTGATGTCAGTTTGTAGGAGGCATTTGGCCCTCCAAGGGAAGACAGGCTTCCAGTTTGTGGCAGCTTGCATCTGGAAGAAATCCTGTTCCGTTCAGGATTGTAGGTGGCCGAGGCCAGGTGCCCGGCAGAGGGAGTTGGGCACAAATGATGGCCTGTTTCTTTAGGAAAGTAAACTCAGCTGCCCAGGTGCCAGATGTCAGTTTGTAGGAGGCCTTTGGCCCTCCAAGTGAAGCCACATTTCCAGCTTGTGGCAGCTTGCATCTGCAAGAACTCCTGTTCCGTTCGGGATTGTAGGTGGCCAAAGCTGTGGGCCCGGCAGAGGGAGTTGGGCACAAAGGATGTCCTGTTTCCAGGGGTAAGTAAAGTCAGCTGCCCAGGTGCCTGATGTCAGTTTTTAGGAGGCCTTTGGCCCTCCATGGGAAGCTTGTCTTCCTGTTCAAGGCAGTTTGCATCGGGAAGAAATCCTGTTTCGTTCGGGATTGTAGGTGGCCGGAGCTGGGTGCCCAGCTGAGGGAGTTAGGCACAAAGGATGGGCTGTTTCCAGGGGTAAGTAAAGTCAGCTGCCCAGGTGCCTGATGTCAGTTTGTAGGAGGCCTTTGGCCCTCCATGGGAAGCCAGGCTTCCTGCTTGTGGCAGCTTGCATCTGGAAGAAATCCTGTTCCGTTCAGGATTGTAGGTGGCCGAGGCCTGGTGCCCGGCAGAGGGAGTTGGGCACAAAGGATGGGCTATTTCCAAAGGTAAGTAAAGTCAGCTGCCCAGGTGCCTGATGTCAGTTTGTAGGAGGCCTTTGGCCCTCCAAGGGGAAGCTTGTCTTCCAGTTTGTGGCAGCTTGCATCTGGAAGAAATCCTGTTCCGTTCGGGATTGTAGGTGGGCGAGGCCTGGTGCCCGGCAGAGGGAGTTGGGCACAAAGAATGGGCTGTTTCCAGGGGTAAGTAAAGTCAGCTGCCCAGGTGCCTGATGTCAGTTTGTAGGAGGCCTTTGGCCCTCCAAGGGAAGCTTGTCTTCCAGTTTGTGGCAGCTTGCATCTGGAAGAAATCCTGTTCCGTTCGGGATTGTAGGTGGGCGAGGCCTGGTGCCCGGCAGAGGGAGTTGGGCACAAAGGATGGGCTGTTTCCAGGGGTAAGTAAAGTCAGCTGCCCAGGTGCCTGATGTCAGTTTGTAGGAGGCCTTTGGCCCTCCAAGGGAATCTTGTCTTCCAGTTTGTGGCAGCTTGCATCGGGAAGAAATCCTGTTCCGTTCGGGATTGTAGGTGGCCGAGGCCAGGTGCCCGGCAGAGGGAGATGGGCACACTGGATGGCCTGTTTCCAGGGGTAAGTAAAGTCAGCTGCCCAGGTGCCTGATGTCAGTTTGTAGGAGGCCAATGGCCCTCCAAGAGAAGCCACGTTTCAGCTTGTGGCAGCTTGCATCTGGAAGAACTCCGGTTCCGTTCGGGATTGTAGGTGGCCGAGGCCAGGTGCCCGGCAGAGGGAGTTGGGCACAAAGGATGGCCTGTTTCCAGGGGTAAGTAAAGTCAGCTGCCCAGGTGCCTGATGTCAGTTTGTAGGAGGCCTTTGACCCACCAAGATAAGCCAGGTTTCCTGCTTGTGGCAGCTTGCATCTGGAAGAAATCCTGTTACGTTCGGGATTGTAGGTTGCCGGAGCAGGGTGCCCGGCAGAGGAAGTTGGGCACAAAGGATGGCCTGTTTCCAGGGGTAAGTAAAGTCAGCTGCCCAGGTGCCTGATGTCAGTTTGTAGGAGGCCTTTGGCCCTCCATGGGAAGCTTGTCTTCCTGTTCAAGGCAGTTTGCATCGGGAAGAAATCCTGTTTCGTTCGGGATTGTAGGTGGCCGGAGCTGGGTGCCCAGCTGAGGGAGTTAGGCACAAAGGATGGCCTGTTTCCAGGGGTAAGTAAAGTCAGCTGCCCAGGTGCCTGATGTCAGTTTGTAGGAGGCCTTTGGCCCTCCATGGGAAGCCAGGCTTCCTGCTTGTGGCAGCTTGCATCTGGATGAAATCCTGTTCCGTTCAGGATTGTAGGTGGCCGAGGCCTGGTGCCCGGCAGAGGGAGTTGGGCACAAACGATGGGCTGTTTCCAGGGGTAAGTAAAGTCAGCTGCCCAGGTGCCTGATGTCAGTTTGTAGGAGGCCTTTGGCCCTCCAAGGGAAGCTTGTCTTCCAGTTTGTGGCAGCTTGCATCTGGAAGAAATCCTGTTCCGTTCGGGATTGTAGGTGGGCGAGGCCTGGTGCCCGGCAGAGGGAGTTGGGCACAAATGATGGCCTGTTTCCAGGGGTAAGTAAAGTCAGCTGCCCAGGTGCCTGATGTCAGTTTGTAGGAGGCCTTTGGCCCTCCAAGGGAAGCTTGTCTTCCAGTTTGTGGCAGCTTGCATCTGGAAGAAATCCTGTTCCGTTCGGGATTGTAGGTGGGCGAGGCCTGGTGCTTGGCAGAGGGAGTTGGGCACAAAGGATGGGCTGTTTCCAGGGGTAAGTTAAGTCAGCTGCCCAAATGTCTGATGTCAGTTTATAGGAGGCCTTTGGCCATCCAAGGGAAGCTAGTCTTCCTGATAAAGGCAGCTTGCATCTGGAAGAAATCCTGTTCCGTTCGGGATTGTAGGTGGCCGAGGCCAGGTGCCCGGCAGAGGGAGTTGGGCACAAAGGATGGGCTGTTTCCAGGGGTAAGTAAAGTCAGCTGCCCAGGTGCCTGATGTCAGTTTGTAGGAGGCCTTTGGTCCTCCATGGGAAGCCAGGTTTACTGCTTGTGGCAGCTTGCATCTGGAAGAAATCCTGTTCCGTTCGGGATTGTAGGTGTCCGAGGCCAGGTGCCCGGCAGAGGGAGTTGGGCACATATGATGGCTGGTTTCCAGGGGTAAGTAAGGTCAGCAGCCCAGGTGCCTGATGTCAGTTTGTAGGAGGCCTTTGGCCCTCCAAGGGAAGCTAGTCTTCCAGCTTGTGGCAGCTTCCATCTGGAAGAAATCCTGTTCCGTTCGGGATTGTAGGTGGGCGAGGCCAGGTGCCCGGCAGAGGGAGTTGGGCACAAAGGATGGGCTGTTTCCAGGGGAAAGTAAACTCAGATGCCCAGGTGCCTGATGTCAGTTTGTAGGAGGCCTTTGGCCCCCCAAGTGAAGCCACGTTTCCAGCTTGTGGCAGCTTGCATCTGGAAGAACTCCGGTTCCGTTCGGGATTGTAGGTGGCCGAGGCCATCTGCCCGGCAGAGGGAGTTGGGCACAAAGGATGTCTTGTTTCCAGGGGTAAGTAAAGTCATCTGCCCAGGTGCCTGATGTCAGTTTTTAGGAGGCCTTTGGCCCTCCATGGGAAGCCAGGCTTCCTGCTTGTGGCAGCTTGCATCAGGAGGAAATCGTGTTCCGTTCGGGATTGTAGGGGGCCGGAGCTGGGTGCCCGGATGAGGGAGTTGGACACAAAGGATGGGCTTTTTCCAGGGGTAAGTAAAGTCAGCTGCCCAGGTGCCTGATGTCAGTTTGCAGGTGGCTATTGGTCCTCCATGGAAAGCCAGGCTTCCAGCTTGTGGCAGCTTGCATCGGGATGTAATACTGATCTGTTCGGGATTGCAGGTGGCCGAGGCCTGGTGCCCGGCAGAGGGAGTTGGGCACAAAGGATGGCCTGTTTCCAGGGGTAAGTAAAGTCAGCTGCCCAGGTGCCTGATGTCAGTTTGTAGGTGGCCTTTGACCCACCAAGAGAAGCCAGGTTTCCTGCTTGTGGCAGCTTGCATCTGGAAGAAATCCTGTTACGTTCGGGATTGTAGGTGGCCGAGGCCTGGTGCCCAGCAGAGGGAGTTGGGCACAAAGGATGGCCTGTTTCCAGGGGTAAGTAAAGTCAGCTGCCCAGGTGCCTGATGTCAGTTTGTAGGAGGCCTTTGGCCCTCCAAGGGAAGCTTGTCTTCCAGTTTGTGGCAGCTTGCATCTGGAAGAAATCCTGTTCCGTTCGGGATTGTAGGTGGCCGAGGCCAGGTGCCTGGCAGAGGGAGTTGGGCACAAATGATGGCCTGTTTCTTTAGGAAAGTAAAGTCAGCTGCCCAGGTGCCTGATGTCAGTTTGTAGGAGGCCTTTGGCCCTCCAAGTGAAGCCACATTTCCAGCTTGTGGCAGCTTGCATCTGGAAGAACTCCTGTTCCGTTCGGGATTGTAGGTGGCCGAGGCCAGGTGCCCGGCAGAGGGAGTTGGGCACAAAGGATGGCCTGTTTCCAGGAGTAAGTAAAGTCAGCTGCCCAGGTGCCTGATATCAGTTTGTAGGAGGCCTTTGGCCCTCCAAGTGAAGCCGCGTTTCCAGCTTGTGGCAGCTTGCATCTGGAAGAACTCCGGTTCCGTTCGGGATTGTAGGTGGCCGAGGCCAGGTGCCCGGCAGAGGGAGTTGGGCACAAAGGATGTCCTTTTTCCAGGGATAAGTAAAGTCAGCTGCCCAGGTGCCTGATGTCAGTTTGTAGGAGGCCTTTGGCCCTCCAAGGGAAGCTAGTCTTCCAGCTTGTGGCAGCATGCATCTGGAAGAAATGCTGTTTCGTTCGGGATTGTAGGTGGCCGAGGCCAGGTGCCCGGCAGAGGGAGTTGGGCACAAAGATGTCCTGTTTAGAGGGGTAAGTAAAGTCAGCTGCCCACGTGCCTGATGTCAGTTTGTAGGAGGCCTTTGGCCCTCCAAGGGAAGCCAGGCTTCCTGCTTGTGGCAGCTTGCATCTGGAAGAAATCCTGTTCCGTTCAGGATTGTAGGTGGCCGAGGCCTGGTGCCCGGCAGAGGGAGTTGGGCACAAAGGATGGGCTGTTTCCAGGGGTAAGTAAAGTCAGCTGCCCAGGTGCCTGATGTCAGTTTGTAGGAGGCCTTTGGCCCTCCAAGGGAAGCTTGTCTTCCAGTTTGTGGCAGCTTGCATCTGGAAGAAATCCTGTTCCGTTCGGGATTGTAGGTGGGCGAGGCCAGGTGCCCGGATGAGGGAGTTGGGCACAAAGAATGGGCTGTTTCCAGAAGTAAGTAAAGTCAGCTGCCAAGGTGCCTGATGTCAGTTTGTAGGAGGCCTTTGGCCCTCCAAGGGAAGCTTGTCTTCCAGTTTGTGGCAGCTTGCATCTGGAAGAAATCCTGTTCCGTTCGGGATTGTAGGTGGGCGAGGCCTGGTGCTTGGCAGAGGGAGTTGGGCACAAAGGATGGGCTGTTTCCAGGGGTAAGTTAAGTCAGCTGCCCAAATGTCTGATGTCAGTTTGTAGGAGGCCTTTGGCCCTCCAAGGGAAGCTAGTCTTCCTGTTAAAGGCAGCTTGCATCTGGAAGAAATCCTATTCCGTTCGGGATTGTAGGTGGCCGAGGCCAGGTGCCCGGCAGAGGGAGTTGGGCACAAAGGATGGGCTGTTTCCAGGGGTAAGTAAAGTCAGCAGCCCAGGTGCCTGATGTCAGTTTGTAGGAGGCCTTTGGCCCTCCAAGGGAAGCTAGTCTTCAAGCTTGTGGCAGCTTGCATCTGGAAGAAATCCTGTTCCGTTCGGGATTGTAGGTGGGCAAAGCCCGGTGCCCGGCAGAGGGAGTTTGGCACAAAGGATGGGCTGTTTCCAGGGGTAAGTAAAGTCAGCTGCCCAGGTGCCTGATGTCAGTTTTTAGGAGGCCTTTGGCCCCCCAAGTGAAGCCACGTTTCCAGCTTGTGGCAGCTTGCATCTGGAAGAACTCCGGTTCCGTTCGGGATTGTAGGTGGCCGAGGCCATCTGCCCGGCAGAGGGAGTTGGGCACAAAGGATGTCTTGTTTCCAGGGGTAAGTAAAGTCATCTGCCCAGGTGCCTGATGTCAGTTTTTAGGAGGCCTTTGGCCCTCCATGGGAAGCCAGGCTTCCTGCTTGTGGCAGCTTGCATCTGGAAGAAATCGTGTTCCGTTCGGGATTGTAGGGGGCCGGAGCTGGGTGCCCGGATGAGGGAGTTGGACACAAAGGATGGGCTGTTTCCAGGGGTAAGTAAAGTCAGCTGCCCAGGTGCCTGATGTCAGTTTGCAGGTGGCTATTGGTCCTCCATGGAAAGCCAGGCTTCCAGCTTGTGGCAGCTTGCATCGGGAAGTAATACTGATCTGTTCGGGATTGCAGGTGGCCGAGGCCTGGTGCCCGGCAGAGGGAGTTGGGCACAAAGGATGGCCTGTTTCCAGGGGTAAGTAAAGTCAGCTGCCCAGGTGCCTGATGTCAGTTTGTAGGAGGCCTTTGGCCCTCCAAGGGAAGCCTGTCTTCCAGTCTGTGGCAGCTTGCATCTGGAAGAAATCCTGTTCCGTTCGGGATTGTAGGTGGCCGATGCCAGGTGCCCGGCAGAGGGAGTTGGGCACAAATGATGGCCTGTTTCTTTAGGAAAGTAAAGTCAGCTGACCCGGTGCCTGATGTCAGTTTGTAGGAGGCCTTTGGCCCTCCAAGTGAAGTCACATTTCCAGCTTGTGGCAGCTTGCATCTGGAAGAACTCCTGTTCCGTTCAGGATTGTAGGTGGCCAAAGCTGTGGGCCCGGCTGAGGGAATTGGGCACAAATGATGGCCTGTTTCCAGGGGTAAGTAAAGTCAGTTGCCCAGGTGCCTGATGTCAGTTTGTAGGAGGCCTTTGGCCCTCCAAGGGAAGCTTGTCTTCCTGTTCAAGGCAGTTTGCATTGGGAAGAAATCCTGTTCCGTTCGGGATTGTAGGTGGCCGGAGCTGGGTGCCCAGCTGAGGGAGTTAGGCACAAAGGATGGGCTGTTTCCAGGGGTAAGTAAAGTCAGCTGCCCAGGTGCCTGATGTCAGTTTGTAGGAGGCCTTTGGCCCTCCATGGGAAGCCAGGCTTCCTGCTTGTGGCAGCTTGCATCTGGAAGAAATCCTGTTCCGTTCAGGATTGTAGGTGGCCGAGGCCTGGTGCCCGGCAGATGGAGTTGGGCACAAAGGATGGGCTGTTTCCAGGAGTAAGTAAAGTCAGCTGCCCAGGTGCCTGATGTCAGTTTGTAGGAGGCCTTTGGTTTTCCAAGGGAAACCAGTCTTCCAGCTTGTGGCAGCTTGCATCGGGAAGAAATCCTGTTCCGTTCGGGATTGTAGGTGGCCGAGGCCAGGTGCCCGGCAGAGGGAGTTGGGCACACTGGATGGCCTGTTTCCAGGGGTAAGTAAAGTCAGCTGCCCAGGTGCCTAATGTCAGTTTGTAGGAGGCCAATGGCCCTCCAAGAGAAGCCACGTTTCAGCTTGTGGCAGCTTGCATCTGGAAGAACTCCGGTTCCGTTCGGGATTGTAGGTGGCCGAGGCCAGGTGCCCGGCAGAGGGAGTTGGGCACAAAGGATGGCCTGTTTCCAGGGGTAAGTAAAGTCAGCTGCCCAGCTGCCTGATGTCAGTTTGTAGGAGGCCTTTGACCCACCAAGATAAGCCAGGTTTCCTGCTTGTGGCTGCTTGCATCTGGAAGAAATCCTGTTACGTTCGGGATTGTAGGTTGCCGGAGCAGGGTGCCCGGCAGAGGAAGTTGGGCACAAAGGATGGCCTGTTTCCAGGGGTAAGTAAAGTCAGCTGCCCAGGTGCCTGATGTCAGTTTGTAGGAGGCCTTTGGCCCTCCATGGGAAGCTTGTCTTCCTGTTCAAGGCAGTTTGCATCGGGAAGTAATCCTGTTTCGTTCGGGATTGTAGGTGGCCGGAGCTGGGTTCCCAGCTGAGGGAGTTAGGCACAAAGGATGGCCTGTTTCCAGGGGTAAGTAAAGTCAGCTGCCCAGGTGCCTGATGTCAGTTTGTAGGAGGCCTTTGGCCCTCCATGGGAAGCCAGGCTTCCTGCTTGTGGCAGCTTGCATCTGGAAGAAATCCTGTTCCGTTCAGGATTGTAGGTGGCCGAGGCCTGGTGCCCGGCAGAGGGAGTTGGGCACAAAGGATGGGCTGTTTCCAGGGGTAAGTAAAGTCAGCTGCCCAGGTGCCTGATGTCAGTTTGTAGGAGGCCTTTGGCCCTCCAAGGGAAGCTTGTCTTCCAGTTTGTGGCAGCTTGCATCTGGAAGAAATCCTGTTCCGTCCGGGATTGTAGGTGGGCGAGGCCAGGTGCCCGGATGAGGGAGTTGGGCACAACGGATGGGCTGTTTCCAGAAGTAAGTAAAGTCAGCTGCCAAGGTGCCTGATGTCAGTTTGTAGGAGGCCTTTGGCCCTCCAAGGGAAGCTTGTCTTCCAGTTTGTGGCAGCTTGCATCTGGAAGAAATCCTGTTCCGTTCGGGATTGTAGGTGGGCGAGGCCTGGTGCTTGGCAGAGGGAGTTGGGCACAAAGGATGGGCTGTTTCCAGGGGTAAGTTAAGTCAGCTGCCCAAATGTCTGATGTCAGTTTGTAGGAGGCCTTTGGCCCTCCAAGGGAAGCTAGTCTTCCTGTTAAAGGCAGCTTGCATCTGGAAGAAATCCTATTCCGTTCGGGATTGTAGGTGGCCGAGGCCAGGTGCCCGGCAGAGGGAGTTGGGCACAAAGGATGGGCTGTTTCCAGGGGTAAGTAAAGTCAGCAGCCCAGGTGCCTGATGTCAGTTTGTAGGAGGCCTTTGGCCCTCCAAGGGAAGCTAGTCTTCAAGCTTGTGGCAGCTTGCATCTGGAAGAAATCCTGTTCCGTTCGGGATTGTAGGTGGGCAAAGCCCGGTGCCCGGCAGAGGGAGTTTGGCACAAAGGATGGGCTGTTTCCAGGGGTAAGTAAAGTCAGCTGCCCAGGTGCCTGATGTCAGTTTTTAGGAGGCCTTTGGCCCCCCAAGTGAAGCCACGTTTCCAGCTTGTGGCAGCTTGCATCTGGAAGAACTCCGGTTCCGTTCGGGATTGTAGGTGGCCGAGGCCATCTGCCCGGCAGAGGGAGTTGGGCACAAAGGATGTCTTGTTTCCAGGGGTAAGTAAAGTCATCTGCCCAGGTGCCTGATGTCAGTTTTTAGGAGGCCTTTGGCCCTCCATGGGAAGCCAGGCTTCCTGCTTGTGGCAGCTTGCATCTGGAAGAAATCGTGTTCCGTTCGGGATTGTAGGGGGCCGGAGCTGGGTGCCCGGATGAGGGAGTTGGACACAAAGGATGGGCTGTTTCCAGGGGTAAGTAAAGTCAGCTGCCCAGGTGCCTGATGTCAGTTTGCAGGTGGCTATTGGTCCTCCATGGAAAGCCCGGCTTCCAGCTTGTGGCAGCTTGCATCGGGAAGTAATACTGATCTGTTCGGGATTGCAGGTGGCCGAGGCCTGGTGCCCGGCAGAGGGAGTTGGGCACAAAGGATGGCCTGCTTCCAGGGGTAAGTAAAGTCAGCTGCCCAGGTGCCTGATGTCAGTTTGTAGGAGGCCTTTGGCCCTCCAAGGGAAGCCTGTCTTCCAGTCTGTGGCAGCTTGCATCTGGAAGAAATCCTGTTCCGTTCGGGATTGTAGGTGGCCGATGCCAGGTGCCCGGCAGAGGGAGTTGGGCACAAATGATGGCCTGTTTCTTTAGGAAAGTAAAGTCAGCTGACCCGGTGCCTGATGTCAGTTTGTAGGAGGCCTTTGGCCCTCCAAGTGAAGTCACATTTCCAGCTTGTGGCAGCTTGCATCTGGAAGAACTCCTGTTCCGTTCAGGATTGTAGGTGGCCAAAGCTGTGGGCCCGGCTGAGGGAATTGGGCACAAATGATGGCCTGTTTCCAGGGGTAAGTAAAGTCAGTTGCCCAGGTGCCTGATGTCAGTTTGTAGGAGGCCTTTGGCCCTCCAAGGGAAGCTTGTCTTCCTGTTCAAGGCAGTTTGCATTGGGAAGAAATCCTGTTCCGTTCGGGATTGTAGGTGGCCGGAGCTGGGTGCCCAGCTGAGGGAGTTAGGCACAAAGGATGGGCTGTTTCCAGGGGTAAGTAAAGTCAGCTGCCCAGGTGCCTGATGTCAGTTTGTAGGAGGCCTTTGGCCCTCCATGGGAAGCCAGGCTTCCTGCTTGTGGCAGCTTGCATCTGGAAGAAATCCTGTTCCGTTCAGGATTGTAGGTGGCCGAGGCCTGGTGCCCGGCAGATGGAGTTGGGCACAAAGGATGGGCTGTTTCCAGGAGTAAGTAAAGTCAGCTGCCCAGGTGCCTGATGTCAGTTTGTAGGAGGCCTTTGGTTTTCCAAGGGAAACCAGTCTTCCAGCTTGTGGCAGCTTGCATCGGGAAGAAATCCTGTTCCGTTCGGGATTGTAGGTGGCCGAGGCCAGGTGCCCGGCAGAGGGAGTTGGGCACACTGGATGGCCTGTTTCCAGGGGTAAGTAAAGTCAGCTGCCCAGGTGCCTAATGTCAGTTTGTAGGAGGCCAATGGCCCTCCAAGAGAAGCCACGTTTCAGCTTGTGGCAGCTTGCATCTGGAAGAACTCCGGTTCCGTTCGGGATTGTAGGTGGCCGAGGCCAGGTGCCCGGCAGAGGGAGTTGGGCACAAAGGATGGCCTGTTTCCAGGGGTAAGTAAAGTCAGCTGCCCAGCTGCCTGATGTCAGTTTGTAGGAGGCCTTTGACCCACCAAGATAAGCCAGGTTTCCTGCTTGTGGCTGCTTGCATCTGGAAGAAATCCTGTTACGTTCGGGATTGTAGGTTGCCGGAGCAGGGTGCCCGGCAGAGGAAGTTGGGCACAAAGGATGGCCTGTTTCCAGGGGTAAGTAAAGTCAGCTGCCCAGGTGCCTGATGTCAGTTTGTAGGAGGCCTTTGGCCCTCCATGGGAAGCTTGTCTTCCTGTTCAAGGCAGTTTGCATCGGGAAGTAATCCTGTTTCGTTCGGGATTGTAGGTGGCCGGAGCTGGGTTCCCAGCTGAGGGAGTTAGGCACAAAGGATGGCCTGTTTCCAGGGGTAAGTAAAGTCAGCTGCCCAGGTGCCTGATGTCAGTTTGTAGGAGGCCTTTGGCCCTCCATGGGAAGCCAGGCTTCCTGCTTGTGGCAGCTTGCATCTGGAAGAAATCCTGTTCCGTTCAGGATTGTAGGTGGCCGAGGCCTGGTGCCCGGCAGAGGGAGTTGGGCACAAAGGATGGGCTGTTTCCAGGGGTAAGTAAAGTCAGCTGCCCAGGTGCCTGATGTCAGTTTGTAGGAGGCCTTTGGCCCTCCAAGGGAAGCTTGTCTTCCAGTTTGTGGCAGCTTGCATCTGGAAGAAATCCTGTTCCGTCCGGGATTGTAGGTGGGCGAGGCCAGGTGCCCGGATGAGGGAGTTGGGCACAACGGATGGGCTGTTTCCAGAAGTAAGTAAAGTCAGCTGCCAAGGTGCCTGATGTCAGTTTGTAGGAGGCCTTTGGCCCTCCAAGGGAAGCTTGTCTTCCAGTTTGTGGCAGCTTGCATCTGGAAGAAATCCTGTTCCGTTCGGGATTGTAGGTGGGCGAGGCCTGGTGCTTGGCAGAGGGAGTTGGGCACAAAGGATGGGCTGTTTCCAGGGGTAAGTTAAGTCAGCTGCCCAAATGTCTGATGTCAGTTTGTAGGAGGCCTTTGGCCCTCCAAGGGAAGCTAGTCTTCCTGTTAAAGGCAGCTTGCATCTGGAAGAAATCCTATTCCGTTCGGGATTGTAGGTGGCCGAGGCCAGGTGCCCGGCAGAGGGAGTTGGGCACAAAGGATGGGCTGTTTCCAGGGGTAAGTAAAGTCAGCAGCCCAGGTGCCTGATGTCAGTTTGTAGGAGGCCTTTGGCCCTCCAAGGGAAGCTAGTCTTCAAGCTTGTGGCAGCTTGCATCTGGAAGAAATCCTGTTCCGTTCGGGATTGTAGGTGGGCAAAGCCCGGTGCCCGGCAGAGGGAGTTTGGCACAAAGGATGGGCTGTTTCCAGGGGTAAGTAAAGTCAGCTGCCCAGGTGCCTGATGTCAGTTTTTAGGAGGCCTTTGGCCCCCCAAGTGAAGCCACGTTTCCAGCTTGTGGCAGCTTGCATCTGGAAGAACTCCGGTTCCGTTCGGGATTGTAGGTGGCCGAGGCCATCTGCCCGGCAGAGGGAGTTGGGCACAAAGGATGTCTTGTTTCCAGGGGTAAGTAAAGTCATCTGCCCAGGTGCCTGATGTCAGTTTTTAGGAGGCTTTTGGCCCTCCATGGGAAGCCAGGCTTCCTGCTTGTGGCAGCTTGCATCTGGAAGAAATCGTGTTCCGTTCGGGATTGTAGGGGGCCGGAGCTGGGTGCCCGGATGAGGGAGTTGGACACAAAGGATGGGCTGTTTCCAGGGGTAAGTAAAGTCAGCTGCCCAGGTGCCTGATGTCAGTTTGCAGGTGGCTATTGGTCCTCCATGGAAAGCCCGGCTTCCAGCTTGTGGCAGCTTGCATCGGGAAGTAATACTGATCTGTTCGGGATTGCAGGTGGCCGAGGCCTGGTGCCCGGCAGAGGGAGTTGGGCACAAAGGATGGCCTGTTTCCAGGGGTAAGTAAAGTCAGCTGCCCAGGTGCCTGATGTCAGTTTGTAGGAGGCCTTTGGCCCTCCAAGGGAAGCCTGTCTTCCAGTCTGTGGCAGCTTGCATCTGGAAGAAATCCTGTTCCGTTCGGGATTGTAGGTGGCCGAGGCCAGGTGCCCGGCAGAGGGAGTTGGGCACAAATGATGGCCTGTTTCTTTAGGAAAGTAAAGTCAGCTGACCCGGTGCCTGATGTCAGTTTGTAGGAGGCCTTTGGCCCTCCAAGTGAAGTCACATTTCCAGCTTGTGGCAGCTTGCATCTGGAAGAACTCCTGTTCCGTTCAGGATTGTAGGTGGCCAAAGCTGTGGGCCCGGCTGAGGGAATTGGGCACAAATGATGGCCTGTTTCCAGGGGTAAGTAAAGTCAGCTGCCCAGGTGCCTGATGTCAGTTTGTAGGAGGCCTTTGGCCCTCCAAGGGAAGCTTGTCTTCCTGTTCAAGGCAGTTTGCATCGGGAAGAAATCCTGTTCCGTTCGGGATTGTAGGTGGCCGGAGCTGGGTGCCCAGCTGAGGGAGTTAGGCACAAAGGATGGGCTGTTTCCAGGGGTAAGTAAAGTCAGCTGCCCAGGTGCCTGATGTCAGTTTGTAGGAGGCCTTTGGCCCTCCATGGGAAGCCAGGCTTCCTGCTTGTGGCAGCTTGCATCTGGAAGAAATCCTGTTCCGTTCAGGATTGTAGGTGGCCGAGGCCTGGTGCCCGGCAGATGGAGTTGGGCACAAAGGATGGGCTGTTTCCAGGAGTAAGTAAAGTCAGCTGCCCAGGTGCCTGATGTCAGTTTGTAGGAGGCCTTTGGTTTTCCAAGGGAAACCAGTCTTCCAGCTTGTGGCAGCTTGCATCGGGCAGAAATCCTGTTCCGTTCGGGATTGTAGGTGGCCGAGGCCAGGTGCCCGGCAGAGGGAGTTGGGCACACTGGATGGCCTGTTTCCAGGGGTAAGTAAAGTCAGCTGCCCAGGTGCCTAATGTCAGTTTGTAGGAGGCCAATGGCCCTCCAAGAGAAGCCACGTTTCAGCTTGTGGCAGCTTGCATCTGGAAGAACTCCGGTTCCGTTCGGGATTGTAGGTGGCCGAGGCCAGGTGCCCGGCAGAGGGAGTTGGGCACAAAGGATGGCCTGTTTCCAGGGGTAAGTAAAGTCAGCTGCCCAGCTGCCTGATGTCAGTTTGTAGGAGGCCTTTGACCCACCAAGATAAGCCAGGTTTCCTGCTTGTGGCTGCTTGCATCTGGAAGAAATCCTGTTACGTTCGGGATTGTAGGTTGCCGGAGCAGGGTGCCCGGCAGAGGAAGTTGGGCACAAAGGATGGCCTGTTTCCAGGGGTAAGTAAAGTCAGCTGCCCAGGTGCCTGATGTCAGTTTGTAGGAGGCCTTTGGCCCTCCATGGGAAGCTTGTCTTCCTGTTCAAGGCAGTTTGCATCGGGAAGTAATCCTGTTTCGTTCGGGATTGTAGGTGGCCGGAGCTGGGTTCCCAGCTGAGGGAGTTAGGCACAAAGGATGGCCTGTTTCCAGGGGTAAGTAAAGTCAGCTGCCCAGGTGCCTGATGTCAGTTTGTAGGAGGCCTTTGGCCCTCCATGGGAAGCCAGGCTTCCTGCTTGTGGCAGCTTGCATCTGGAAGAAATCCTGTTCCGTTCAGGATTGTAGGTGGCCGAGGCCTGGTGCCCGGCAGAGGGAGTTGGGCACAAAGGATGGGCTGTTTCCAGGGGTAAGTAAAGTCAGCTGCCCAGGTGCCTGATGTCAGTTTGTAGGAGGCCTTTGGCCCTCCAAGGGAAGCTTGTCTTCCAGTTTGTGGCAGCTTTCATCTGGAAGAAATCCTGTTCCGTTCGGGATTGTAGGTGGGCAAGGCCTGGTGCCCGGCAGAGGGAGTTGGGCACAAAGGATGGGCTGTTTCCAGGGGTAAGTAAAGTCAGCTGCCCAGGTGCCTGATGTCAGTTTGTAGGAGGCCTTTGGCCCTCCAAGGGAAGCTTGTCTTCCAGTTTGTGGCAGCTTGCATCTGGAAGAAATCCTGTTCCGTTCGGGATTGTAGGTGGGCGAGGCCTGGTGCTTGGCAGAGGGAGTTGGGCACAAAGGATGGGCTGTTTCCAGGGGTAAGTTAAGTCAGCTGCCCAAATGTCTGATGTCAGTTTATAGGAGGCCTTTGGCCCTCCAAGGGAAGCTAGTCTTCCTGTTAAAGGCAGCTTGCATCTGGAAGAAATCCTGTTCCGTTCGGGATTGTAGGTGGCCGAGGCCAGGTGCCCGGCAGAGGGAGTTGGGCACAAAGGATGGGCTGTTTCCAGGGGTAAGTAAAGTCAGCTGCCCAGGTGCCTGATGTCAGTTTGTAGGAGGCCTTTGGCCCTCCATGGGAAGCCAGGTTTACTGCTTGTGGCAGCTTGCATCTGGAAGAAATCCTGTTCCGTTCGGGATTGTAGGTGGCCGAGGCCAGGTGCCCGGCAGAGGGAGTTGGGCACATATGATGGCTGGTTTCCAGGGGTAAGTAAGGTCAGCAGCCCAGGTGCCTGATGTCAGTTTGTAGGAGGCCTTTGGCCCTCCAAGGGAAGCTAGTCTTCCAGCTTGTGGCAGCTTCCATCTGGAAGAAATCCTGTTCCGTTCGGGATTGTAGGTGGGCGAGGCCAGGTGCCCAGCAGAGGGAGTTGGGCACAAATGATGGGCTGTTTCCAGGGGTAAGTAAACTCAGATGCCCAGGTGCCTGATGTCAGTTTGTAGGAGGCCTTTCCCCCCCCAAGTGAAGCCGCGTTTCCAGCTTGTGGCAGCTTGCATCTGGAAGAACTCCGGTTCCGTTCGGGATTGTAGGTGGCCGAGGCCATCTGCCCGGCAGAGGGAGTTGGGCACAAAGGATGTCTTGTTTCCAGGGGTAAGTAAAGTCATCTGCCCAGGTGCCTGATGTCAGTTTTTAGGAGGCCTTTGGCCCTCCATGGGAAGCCAGGCTTCCTGCTTGTGGCAGCTTGCATCAGGAGGAAATCGTGTTCCGTTCGGGATTGTAGGGGGCCGGAGCTGGGTGCCCGGATGAGGGAGTTGGACACAAAGGATGGGCTTTTTCCAGGGGTAAGTAAAGTCAGCTGCCCAGGTGCCTGATGTCAGTTTGCAGGTGGCTATTGGTCCTCCATGGAAAGCCAGGCTTCCAGCTTGTGGCAGCTTGCATCGGGATGTAATACTGATCTGTTCGGGATTGCAGGTGGCCGAGGCCTGGTGCCCGGCAGAGGGAGTTGGGCACAAAGGATGGCCTGTTTCCAGGGGTAAGTAAAGTCAGCTGCCCAGGTGCCTGATGTCAGTTTGTAGGTGGCCTTTGACCCACCAAGAGAAGCCAGGTTTCCTGCTTGTGGCAGCTTGCATCTGGAAGAAATCCTGTTACGTTCGGGATTGTAGGTGGCCGAGGCCTGGTGCCCAGCAGAGGGAGTTGGGCACAAAGGATGGCCTGTTTCTAGGGGTAAGTAAAGTCAGCTGCCCAGGTGCCTGATGTCAGTTTGTAGGAGGCATTTGGCCCTCCAAGGGAAGACAGGCTTCCAGTTTGTGGCAGCTTGCATCTGGAAGAAATCCTGTTCCGTTCGGGATTGTAGGTGGCCGAGGCCAGGTGCCCGGCAGAGGGAGTTGGGCACAAATGATGGCCTGTTTCTTTAGGAAAGTAAAGTCAGCTGCCCAGGTGCCTGATGTCAGTTTGTAGGAGGCCTTTGGCCCTCCAAGTGAAGCCACATTTCCAGCTTGTGGCAGCTTGCATCTGCAAGAACTCCTGTTCCGTTCGGGATTGTAGGTGGCCAAAGCTGTGGGCCCGGCAGAGGGAGTTGGGCACAAAGGATGTCCTGTTTCCAGGGGTAAGTAAAGTCAGCTGCCCAGGTGCCTGATGTCAGTTTTTAGGAGGCCTTTGGCCCTCCATGGGAAGCTTGTCTTCCTGTTCAAGGCAGTTTGCATCGGGAAGAAATCCTGTTTCGTTCGGGATTGTAGGTGGCCGGAGCTGGGTGCCCAGCTGAGGGAGTTAGGCACAAAGGATGGGCTGTTTCCAGGGGTAAGTAAAGTCAGCTGCCCAGGTGCCTGATGTCAGTTTGTAGGAGGCCTTTGGCCCTCCATGGGAAGCCAGGCTTCCTGCTTGTGGCAGCTTGCATCTGGAGGAAATCCTGTTCCGTTCAGGATTGTAGGTGGCCGAGGCCTGGTGCCCGGCAGAGGGAGTTGGGCACAAAGGATGGGCTGTTTCCAGGGGTAAGTAAAGTCAGCTGCCCAGGTGCCTGATGTCAGTTTGTAGGAGGCCTTTGGCCCTCCAAGGGAAGCTTGTCTTCCAGTTTGTGGCAGCTTGCATCTGGAAGAAATCCTGTTCCGTTCGGGATTGTAGGTGGGCGAGGCCTGGTGCCCGGCAGAGGGAGTTGGGCACAAAGAATGGGCTGTTTCCAGGGGTAAGTAAAGTCAGCTGCCCAGGTGCCTGATGTCAGTTTGTAGGAGGCCTTTGGCCCTCCAAGGGAAGCTTGTCTTCCAGTTTGTGGCAGCTTGCATCTGGAAGAAATCCTGTTCCGTTCGGGATTGTAGGTGGCCAAGGCCTGGTGCTTGGCAGAGGGAGTTGGGCACAAAGGATGGGCTGTTTCCAGGGGTAAGTTAAGTCAGCTGCCCAAATGTCTGATGTCAGTTTATAGGAGGCCTTTGGCCCTCCAAGGGAAGCTAGTCTTCCTGTTAAAGGCAGCTTGCATCTGGAAGAAATCCTGTTCCGTTCGGGATTGTAGGTGGCCGAGGCCAGGTGCCCGGCAGAGGGAGTTGGGCACAAAGGATGGGCTGTTTCCAGGGGTAAGTAAAGTCAGATGCCCAGGTGCCTGATGTCAGTTTGTAGGAGGCCTTTGGCCCCCCAAGTGAAGCCACGTTTCCAGCTTGTGGCAGCTTGCATCTGGAAGAACTCCGGTTCCGTTCGGGATTGTAGGTGGCCGAGGCCATCTGCCCGGCAGAGGGAGTTGGGCACAAAGGATGTCTTGTTTCCAGGGGTAAGTAAAGTCATCTGCCCAGGTGCCTGATGTCAGTTTTTAGGAGGCCTTTGGCCCTCCATGGGAAGCCAGGCTTCCTGCTTGTGGCAGCTTGCATCAGGAGGAAATCGTGTTCCGTTCGGGATTGTAGGGGGCCGGAGCTGGGTGCCCGGATGAGGGAGTTGGACACAAAGGATGGGCTGTTTCCAGGGGTAAGTAAAGTCAGCTGCCCAGGTGCCTGATGTCAGTTTGCAGGTGGCTATTGGTCCTCCATGGAAAGCCAGGCTTCCAGCTTGTGGCAGCTTGCATCGGGAAGTAATACTGATCTGTTCGGGATTGCAGGTGGCCGAGGCCTGGTGCCCGGCAGAAGGAGTTGGGCACAAAGGATGGCCTGTTTCCAGGGGTAAGTAAAGTCAGCTGCCCAGGTGCCTGATGTCAGTTTGTAGGTGGCCTTTGACCCACCAAGAGAAGCCAGGTTTCCTGCTTGTGGCAGCTTGCATCTGGAAGAAATCCTGTTCCGTTCGGGATTGTAGGTGGCCGAGGCCAGGTGCCCGGCAGAGGGAGTTGGGCACAAATGATGGCCTGTTTCTTTAGGAAAGTAAAGTCAGCTGCCCAGGTGCCTGATGTCAGTTTGTAGGAGGCCTTTGGCCCTCCAAGTGAAGCCACATTTCCAGCTTGTGGCAGCTTGCATCTGGAAGAACTCCTGTTCCGTTCGGGATTGTAGGTGGCCAAAGCTGTGGGCCCGGCAGAGGGAGTTGGGCACAAAGGATGTCCTGTTTCCAGGGGTAAGTAAAGTCAGCTGCCCAGGTGCCTGATGTCAGTTTTTAGGAGGCCTTTGGCCCTCCATGGGAAGCTTGTCTTCCTGTTCAAGGCAGTTTGCATCGGGAAGAAATCCTGTTTCGTTCGGGATTGTAGGTGGCCGGAGCTGGGTGCCCAGCTGAGGGAGTTAGGCACAAAGGATGGCCTGTTTCCAGGGGTAAGTAAAGTCAGCTGCCCAGGTGCCTGATGTCAGTTTGTAGGAGGCCTTTGGCCCTCCATGGGAAGCCAGGCTTCCTGCTTGTGGCAGCTTGCATCTGGAAGAAATCCTGTTCCGTTCAGGATTGTAGGTGGCCGAGGCCTGGTGCCCGGCAGAGGGAGTTGGGCACAAAGGATGGGCTGTTTCCAGGGGTAAGTAAAGTCAGCTGCCCAGGTGCCTGATGTCAGTTTGTAGGAGGCCTTTGGCCCTCCAAGGGAAGCTTGTCTTCCAGTTTGTGGCAGCTTGCATCTGGAAGAAATCCTGTTCCGTTCGGGATTGTAGGTGGGCGAGGCCTGGTGCCCGGCAGAGGGAGTTGGGCACAAAGGATGGGCTGTTTCCAGGGGTAAGTAAAGTCAGCTGCCCAGGTGCCTGATGTCAGTTTGTAGGAGGCCTTTGGCCCTCCAAGGGAAGCTAGTCTTCCTGTTAAAGGCAGCTTGCATCTGGAAGAACTCCGGTTCCGTTCGGGATTGTAGGTGGCCGAGGCCAGGTGCCCGGAAGAGGGAGTTAGGCATAAAGGATGGGCTGTTTCCAGGGGTAAGTAAAGTCAGCTGCCCAGGTGCCTGATGTCAGTTTGTAGGAGGCCTTTGGCCCTCCATGGGAAGCCAGGTTTACTGCTTGTGGCAGCTTGCATCTGGAAGAAATCCTGTTCCGTTCGGGATTGTAGGTGGCCGAGGCCAGGTGCCCGGCAGAGGGAGTTGGGCACATATGATGGCTGGTTTCCAGGGGTAAGTAAGGTCAGCTGCCCAGGTGCCTGATGTCAGTTTGTAGGAGGCCTTTGGCCTTCCAAGGGATGACATGCTTCCAGTTTGTGGCAGCTTGCATCTGGAAGAAATCCTGTTCCGTTCAGGATTGTAGGTGGCCGAGGCCTGGTGCCCAGCAGAGGGAGTTGGGCACAAAGGATGGCCTGTTTCCAGGGGTAAGTAAAGTCAGCAGCCCAGGTGCCTGATGTCAGTTTGTAGGAGGCCTTTCGCCCTCCAAGGGAAGCTAGTCTTCCAGCTTGTGGCAGCTTCCATCTGGAAGAAATCCTGTTCCGTTCGGGATTGTAGGTGGCCGAGGCCAGGTGCCCGGCAGAGGGAGTTGGGCACAAAGGATGGGCTGTTTCCAGGGGTAAGTAAAGTCAGCAGCCCAGGTGCCTGATGTCAGTTTGTAGGAGGCCTTTGGCCCCCCAAGTGAAGCCACGTTTCCAGCTTGTGGCAGCTTGCATCTGGAAGAACTCCGGTTCCGTTCGGGATTGTAGGTGGCCGAGGCCATCTGCCCGGCAGAGGGAGTTGGGCACAAAGGATGTCTTGTTTCCAGGGGTAAGTAAAGTCATCTGCCCAGGTGCCTGATGTCAGTTTTTAGGAGGCCTTTGGCCCTCCATGGGAAGCCAGGCTTCCTGCTTGTGGCAGCTTGCATCAGGAGGAAATCGTGTTCAGTTCGGGATTGTAGGGGGCCGGAGCTGGGTGCCCGGATGAGGGAGTTGGACACAAAGGATGGGCTGTTTCCAGGGGTAAGTAAAGTCAGCTGCCCAGGTGCCTGATGCCAGTTTGTAGGAGGCCTTTGTTCCTCCATGGGAAACCAGTCTTCCAGCTTGTGGCAGCTTGCATCTGGAAGAAATCCTGTTCCGTTCGGGATTGTAGGTGGCCGAGGCCAGGTGCCCGGCAGAGGGAGTTGGGCACAAAGGATGGCCTGTTTCCAGGGGTAAGTAAAGTCAGCTGCCCAGGTGCCTGATGTCAGTTTGTAGGAGGCCTTTGGCCCTCCAAGTGAAGCCGCGTTTCCAGCTTGTGGCAGCTTGCATCTGGAAGAACTCCGGTTCCGTTCGGGATTGTAGGTGGCCAAGGCCAGGTGTCCGGCAGAGGGAGTTGGGCACAAAGGATGTCCTTTTTCCAGGGATAAGTAAAGTCAGCTGCCCAGGTGCCTGATGTCAGTTTGTAAGAGGCCTTTGGCCCTCCAAGGGAAGCTAGTCTTCCAGCTTGTGGCAGCATGCATCTGGAAGAAATGCTGCTTCGTTCGGGATTGTAGGTGGCCGAGGCCAGGTGCCCGGCAGAGGGAGTTGGGCACAACGGATGGGCTGTTTCCAGGGGTAAGTAAGGTCAGCTGCCCAGGTGCCTGATGTCAGTTTGTAGGAGGCCTTTGGCCCTCCAAGGTAAGCTAGTCTTCCAGCTTGTGGCAGCTTCCATCTGGAAGAAATCCTGTTCCGTTCGGGATTGTAGGTGGCCGAGGCCAGGTGCCCGGCAGAGGGAGTTGGGCACAAAGGATGGGCTGTTTCCTGGGGTAAGTAAACTCAGATGCCCAGGTGCCTGATGTCAGTTTGTAGGAGGCCTTTGGCCCCCCAAGTGAAGCCGCGTTTCCAGCTTGTGGCAGCTTGCATCTGGAAGAACTCCGGTTCCGTTCGGGATTGTAGGTGGCCGAGGCCATCTGCCCGGCAGAGGGAGTTGGGCACAAAGGATGTCTTGTTTCCAGGGGTAAGTAAAGTCATCTGCCCAGGTGCCTGATGTCAGTTTTTAGGAGGCCTTTGGCCCTCCATGGGAAGCCAGGCTTCCTGCTTGTGGCAGCTTGCATCAGGAGGAAATCGTGTTCCGTTCGGGATTGTAGGGGGCCGGAGCTGGGTGCCCGGATGAGGGAGTTGGACACAAAGGATGGGCTGTTTCCAGGGGTAAGTAAAGTCAGCTGCCCAGGTGCCTGATGTCAGTTTGCAGGTGGCTATTGGTCCTCCATGGAAAGCCAGGCTTCCAGCTTGTGGCAGCTTGCATCGGGAAGTAATACTGATCTGTTCGGGATTGCAGGTGGCCGAGGCCTGGTGCCCGGCAGAGGGAGTTGGGCACAAAGGATGGCCTGTTTCCAGGGGTAAGTAAAGTCAGCTGCCCAGGTGCCTGATGTCAGTTTGTAGGTGGCCTTTGACCCACCAAGAGAAGCCAGGTTTCCTGCTTGTGGCAGCTTGCATCTGGAAGAAATCCTGTTACGTTCGGGATTGTAGGTGGCCGAGGCCTGGTGCCCAGCAGAGGGAGTTGGGCACAAAGGATGGCCTGTTTCCAGGGGTAAGTAAAGTCAGCTGCCCAGGTGCCTGATGTCAGTTTGTAGGAGGCATTTGGCCCTCCAAGGGAAGACAGGCTTCCAGTTTGTGGCAGCTTGCATCTGGAAGAAATCCTGTTCCGTTCGGGATTGTAGGTGGCCGAGGCCAGGTGCCCGGCAGAGGGAGTTGGGCACAAATGATGGCCTGTTTCTTTAGGAAAGTAAAGTCAGCTGCCCAGGTGCCTGATGTCAGTTTGTAGGAGGCCTTTGGCCCTCCAAGTGAAGCCACATTTCCAGCTTGTGGCAGCTTGCATCTGGAAGAACTCCTGTTCCGTTCGGGATTGTAGGTGGCCAAAGCTGTGGGCCCGGCAGAGGGAGTTGGGCACAAAGGATGTCCTGTTTCCAGGGGTAAGTAAAGTCAGCTGCCCAGGTGCCTGATGTCAGTTTGTAGGAGGCCTTTGGCCCTCCATGGGTAGCTTGTCTTCCTGTTCAAGGCAGTTTGCATCGGGAAGAAATCCTGTTTCGTTCGGGATTGTAGGTGGCCGGAGCTGGGTGCCCAGCTGAGGGAGTAAGGCACAAAGGATGGCCTGTTTCCAGGGGTAAGTAAAGTCAGCTGCCCAGGTGCCTGATGTCAGTTTGTAGGAGGCCTTTGGCCCTCCAAGTGAAGCCAGGCTTCCTGCTTGTGGCAGCTTGCATCTGGAAGAAATCCTGTTCCGTTCAGGATTGTAGGTGGCCGAGGCCTGGTGCCCGGCAGAGGGAGTTGGGCACAAAGGATGGCCTGTTTCCAGGGGTAAGTAAAGTCAGCTGCCCAGGTGCCTGATGTCAGTTTGTAGGAGGCCTTTGGCCCTCCAAGGGAAGCTTGTCTTCCAGTTTGTGGCAGCTTGCATCTGGAAGCAATCCTGTTCCGTTCGGGATTGTAGGTGGGCGAGGCCTGGTGCCCGGCAGAGGGAGTTGGGCACAAAGGATGGGCTGTTTCCAGGGGTAAGTAAAGTCAGCTGCCCAGGTGCCTGATGTCAGTTTGTAGGAGGCCTTTGGCCCTCCAAGGGAAGCTTGTCTTCCAGTTTGTGGCAGCTTGCATCTGGAAGAAATCCTGTTCCGTTCGGGATTGTAGGTGGCCGAGGCCTGGTGCTTGGCAGAGGGAGTTGGGCACAAAGGATGGCCTGTTTCCAGGGGTAAGTAAAGTCAGCTGCCCAAATGTCTGATGTCAGTTTATAGGAGGCCTTTGGCCCTCCAAGGGAAGCTAGTCTTCCTGTTAAAGGCAGCTTGCATCTGGAAGAAATCCTGTTCCGTTCGGGATTGTAGGTGGCCGAGGCCAGGTGCCCGGCAGAGGGAGTTAGGCATAAAGGATGGGCTGTTTCCAGGGGTAAGTAAAGTCAGCTGCCCAGGTGCCTGATGTCAGTTTGTAGGAGGCCTTTGGCCCTCCATGGGAAGCCAGGTTTACTGCTTGTGGCAGCTTGCATCTGGAAGAAATCCTGTTCCGTTCGGGATTGTAGGTGGCCGAGGCCAGGTGCCCGGCAGAGGGAGTTGGGCACATATGATGGCTGGTTTCCAGGGGTAAGTAAGGTCAGCTGCCCAGGTGCCTGATGTCAGTTTGTAGGAGGCCTTTGGCCCTCCAAGGGATGACATGCTTCCAGTTTGTGGCAGCTTGCATCTGGAAGAAATCCTGTTCCGTTCAGGATTGTAGGTGGCCGAGGCCTGGTGCCCAGCAGAGGGAGTTGGGCACAAAGGATGGCCTGTTTCCAGGGGTAAGTAAAGTCAGCAGCCCAGGTGCCTGATGTCAGTTTGTAGGAGGCCTTTCGCCCTCCAAGGGAAGCTAGTCTTCCAGCTTGTGGCAGCTTCCATCTGGAAGAAATCCTGTTCCGTTCGGGATTGTAGGTGGCCAAGGCCAGGTGCCCGGCAGAGGGAGTTGGGCACAAAGGATGGGCTGTTTCCAGGGGTAAGTAAAGTCAGCTGCCCAGGTGCCTGATGTCAGTTTGTAGGAGGCCTTTGGCCCCCCAAGTGAAGCCACGTTTCCAGCTTGTGGCAGCTTGCATCTGGAAGAACTCCGGTTCCGTTCGGGATTGTAGGTGGCCGAGGCCATCTGCCCGGCAGAGGGAGTTGGGCACAAAGGATGTCTTGTTTCCAGGGGTAAGTAAAGTCATCTGCCCAGGTGCCTGATGTCAGTTTTTAGGAGGCCTTTGGCCCTCCATGGGAAGCCAGGCTTCCTGCTTGTGGCAGCTTGCATCAGGAGGAAATCGTGTTCAGTTCGGGATTGTAGGGGGCCGGAGCTGGGTGCCCGGATGAGGGAGTTGGACACAAAGGATGGGCTGTTTCCAGGGGTAAGTAAAGTCAGCTGCCCAGGTGCCTGATGTCAGTTTGCAGGTGGCTATTGGTCCTCCATGGAAAGCCAGGCTTCCAGCTTGTGGCAGCTTGCATCGGGAAGTAATACTGATCTGTTCGGGATTGCAGGTGGCCGAGGCCTGGTGCCCGGCAGAGGGAGTTGGGCACAAAGGATGGCCTGTTTCCAGGGGTAAGTAAAGTCAGCTGCCCAGGTGCCTGATGTCAGTTTGTAGGAGGCCTTTGGCCCTCCAAGGGAAGCTTGTCTTCCAGTTTGTGGCAGCTTGCATCTGGAAGCAATCCTGTTCCGTTCGGGATTGTAGGTGGGCAAAACCTGGTGCCCGGCAGAGGAAGTTGGGCACAAAGGATGGGCTGTTTCCAGGGGTAAGTAAAGTTAGCTGCCCAGGTGCCTGATGTCAGTTTGTAGGAGGCCTTTGGCCCTCCAAGGGAAGCTTGTCTTCCAGTTTGTGGCAGCTTGCATCTGGAAGCAATCCTGTTCCGTTCGGGATTGTAGGTGGCCGAGACCTGGTGCCCGGCAGAGGGAGTTGGGCACAAAGGATGGGCTGTTTCCACGGGTAAGTAAAGTCAGCTGCCCAGGTGCCTGATGCCAGTTTGTAGGAGGCCTTTGTTCCTCCATGGGAAACCAGTCTTCCAGCTTGCGGCAGCTTGCATCTGGAAGAAATCCTGTTCCGTTCGGGATTGTAGGTGGTAGAGGCCAGGTGCCCGGCAGAGGGAGTTGGGCACAAAGGATGGGCTGTTTCCAGGGGTAAGTAAAGTCAGCTGCCCAGGTGCCTGATGTCAGTTTGTAGGAGGCCTTTGGCCCTCCAAGGGAAGCTTGTCTTCCAGTTTGTGGCAGCTTGCATCTGGAAGAAATCCTGTTCCGTTCGGGATTGTAGGTGGGCGAGGCCTGGTGCCCGGCAGAGGGAGTTGGGCACAAAGGATGGGCTGTTTCCAGGGGTAAGTAAAGTCAGCTGCCCAGGTGCCTGATGTCAGTTTGTAGGAGGCCTTTGGCCCTCCAAGGGAAGCTAGTCTTCCTGTTAAAGGCAGCTTGCATCTGGAAGAACTCCGGTTCCGTTCGGGATTGTAGGTGGCCGAGGCCAGGTGCCCGGAAGAGGGAGTTAGGCATAAAGGATGGGCTGTTTCCAGGGGTAAGTAAAGTCAGCTGCCCAGGTGCCTGATGTCAGTTTGTAGGAGGCCTTTGGCCCTCCATGGGAAGCCAGGTTTACTGCTTGTGGCAGCTTGCATCTGGAAGAAATCCTGTTCCGTTCGGGATTGTAGGTGGCCGAGGCCAGGTGCCCGGCAGAGGGAGTTGGGCACATATGATGGCTGGTTTCCAGGGGTAAGTAAGGTCAGCTCCCCAGGTGCCTGATGTCAGTTTGTAGGAGGCCTTTGGCCTTCCAAGGGATGACATGCTTCCAGTTTGTGGCAGCTTGCATCTGGAAGAAATCCTGTTCCGTTCAGGATTGTAGGTGGCCGAGGCCTGGTGCCCAGCAGAGGGAGTTGGGCACAAAGGATGGCCTGTTTCCAGGGGTAAGTAAAGTCAGCAGCCCAGGTGCCTGATGTCAGTTTGTAGGAGGCCTTTCGCCCTCCAAGGGAAGCTAGTCTTCCAGCTTGTGGCAGCTTCCATCTGGAAGAAATCCTGTTCCGTTCGGGATTGTAGGTGGCCGAGGCCAGGTGCCCGGCAGAGGGAGTTGGGCACAAAGGATGGGCTGTTTCCAGGGGTAAGTAAAGTCAGCTGCCCAGGTGCCTGATGTCAGTTTGTAGGAGGCCTTTGGCCCCCCAAGTGAAGCCACGTTTCCAGCTTGTGGCAGCTTGCATCTGGAAGAACTCCGGTTCCGTTCGGGATTGTAGGTGGCCGAGGCCATCTGCCCGGCAGAGGGAGTTGGGCACAAAGGATGTCTTGTTTCCAGGGGTAAGTAAAGTCATCTGCCCAGGTGCCTGATGTCAGTTTTTAGGAGGCCTTTGGCCCTCCATGGGAAGCCAGGCTTCCTGCTTGTGGCAGCTTGCATCAGGAGGAAATCGTGTTCAGTTCGGGATTGTAGGGGGCCGGAGCTGGGTGCCCGGATGAGGGAGTTGGACACAAAGGATGGGCTGTTTCCAGGGGTAAGTAAAGTCAGCTGCCCAGGTGCCTGATGCCAGTTTGTAGGAGGCCTTTGTTCCTCCATGGGAAACCAGTCTTCCAGCTTGTGGCAGCTTGCATCTGGAAGAAATCCTGTTCTGTTCGGGATTGTAGGTGGCCGAGGCCAGGTGCCCGGCAGAGGGAGTTGGGCACAAAGGATGGCCTGTTTCCAGGGGTAAGTAAAGTCAGCTGCCCAGGTGCCTGATGTCAGTTTGTAGGAGGCCTTTGGCCCTCCAAGTGAAGCCGCGTTTCCAGCTTGTGGCAGCTTGCATCTGGAAGAACTCCGGTTCCGTTCGGGATTGTAGGTGGCCAAGGCCAGGTGTCCGGCAGAGGGAGTTGGGCACAAAGGATGTCCTTTTTCCAGGGATAAGTAAAGTCAGCTGCCCAGGTGCCTGATGTCAGTTTGTAAGAGGCCTTTGGCCCTCCAAGGGAAGCTAGTCTTCCAGCTTGTGGCAGCATGCATCTGGAAGAAATGCTGCTTCGTTCGGGATTGTAGGTGGCCGAGGCCAGGTGCCCGGCAGAGGGAGTTGGGCACAACGGATGGGCTGTTTCCAGGGGTAAGTAAGGTCAGCTGCCCAGGTGCCTGATGTCAGTTTGTAGGAGGCCTTTGGCCCTCCAAGGTAAGCTAGTCTTCCAGCTTGTGGCAGCTTCCATCTGGAAGAAATCCTGTTCCGTTCGGGATTGTAGGTGGCCGAGGCCAGGTGCCCGGCAGACGGAGTTGGGCACAACGGATGGGCTGTTTCCTGGGGTAATTAAACTCAGATGCCCAGGTGCCTGATGTCAGTTTGTAGGAGGCCTTTGGCCCCCCAAGTGAAGCCGCGTTTCCAGCTTGTGGCAGCTTGCATCTGGAAGAACTCCGGTTCCGTTCGGGATTGTAGGTGGCCGAGGCCATCTGCCCGGCAGAGGGAGTTGGGCACAAAGGATGTCTTGTTTCCAGGGGTAAGTAAAGTCATCTGCCCAGGTGCCTGATGTCAGTTTTTAGGAGGCCTTTGGCCCTCCATGGGAAGCCAGGCTTCCTGCTTGTGGCAGCTTGCATCAGGAGGAAATCGTGTTCCGTTCGGGATTGTAGGGGGCCGGAGCTGGGTGCCCGGATGAGGGAGTTGGACACAAAGGATGGGCTGTTTCCAGGGGTAAGTAAAGTCAGCTGCCCAGGTGCCTGATGTCAGTTTGCAGGTGGCTATTGGTCCTCCATGGAAAGCCAGGCTTCCAGCTTGTGGCAGCTTGCATCGGGAAGTAATACTGATCTGTTCGGGATTGCAGGTGGCCGAGGCCTGGTGCCCGGCAGAGGGAGTTGGGCACAAAGGATGGCCTGTTTCCAGGGGTAAGTAAAGTCAGCTGCCCAGGTGCCTGATGTCAGTTTGTAGGTGGCCTTTGACCCACCAAGAGAAGCCAGGTTTCCTGCTTGTGGCAGCTTGCATCTGGAAGAAATCCTGTTACGTTCGGGATTGTAGGTGGCCGAGGCCTGGTGCCCAGCAGAGGGAGTTGGGCACAAAGGATGGCCTGTTTCCAGGGGTAAGTAAAGTCAGCTGCCCAGGTGCCTGATGTCAGTTTGTAGGAGGCATTTGGCCCTCCAAGGGAAGACAGGCTTCCAGTTTGTGGCAGCTTGCATCTGGAAGAAATCCTGTTCCGTTCGGGATTGTAGGTGGCCGAGGCCAGGTGCCCGGCAGAGGGAGTTGGGCACAAATGATGGCCTGTTTCTTTAGGAAAGTAAAGTCAGCTGCCCAGGTGCCTGATGTCAGTTTGTAGGAGGCCTTTGGCCCTCCAAGTGAAGCCACATTTCCAGCTTGTGGCAGCTTGCATCTGGAAGAACTCCTGTTCCGTTCGGGATTGTAGGTGGCCAAAGCTGTGGGCCCGGCAGAGGGAGTTGGGCACAAAGGATGTCCTGTTTCCAGGGGTAAGTAAAGTCAGCTGCCCAGGTGCCTGATGTCAGTTTGTAGGAGGCCTTTGGCCCTCCATGGGAAGCTTGTCTTCCTGTTCAAGGCAGTTTGCATCGGGAAGAAATCCTGTTTCGTTCGGGATTGTAGGTGGCCGGAGCTGGGTGCCCAGCTGAGGGAGTAAGGCACAAAGGATGGCCTGTTTCCAGGGGTAAGTAAAGTCAGCTGCCCAGGTGCCTGATGTCAGTTTGTAGGAGGCCTTTGGCCCTCCAAGTGAAGCCAGGCTTCCTGCTTGTGGCAGCTTGCATCTGGAAGAAATCCTGTTCCGTTCAGGATTGTAGGTGGCCGAGGCCTGGTGCCCGGCAGAGGGAGTTGGGCACAAAGGATGGCCTGTTTCCAGGGGTAAGTAAAGTCAGCTGCCCAGGTGCCTGATGTCAGTTTGTAGGAGGCCTTTGGCCCTCCAAGGGAAGCTTGTCTTCCAGTTTGTGGCAGCTTGCATCTGGAAGCAATCCTGTTCCGTTCGGGATTGTAGGTGGGCGAGGCCTGGTGCCCGGCAGAGGGAGTTGGGCACAAAGGATGGGCTGTTTCCAGGGGTAAGTAAAGTCAGCTGCCCAGGTGCCTGATGTCAGTTTGTAGGAGGCCTTTGGCCCTCCAAGGGAAGCTTGTCTTCCAGTTTGTGGCAGCTTGCATCTGGAAGAAATCCTGTTCCGTTCGGGATTGTAGGTGGCCGAGGCCTGGTGCTTGGCAGAGGGAGTTGGGCACAAAGGATGGCCTGTTTCCAGGGGTAAGTAAAGTCAGCTGCCCAAATGTCTGATGTCAGTTTATAGGAGGCCTTTGGCCCTCCAAGGGAAGCTAGTCTTCCTGTTAAAGGCAGCTTGCATCTGGAAGAAATCCTGTTCCGTTCGGGATTGTAGGTGGCCGAGGCCAGGTGCCCGGCAGAGGGAGTTAGGCATAAAGGATGGGCTGTTTCCAGGGGTAAGTAAAGTCAGCTGCCCAGGTGCCTGATGTCAGTTTGTAGGAGGCCTTTGGCCCTCCATGGGAAGCCAGGTTTACTGCTTGTGGCAGCTTGCATCTGGAAGAAATCCTGTTCCGTTCGGGATTGTAGGTGGCCGAGGCCAGGTGCCCGGCAGAGGGAGTTGGGCACATATGATGGCTGGTTTCCAGGGGTAAGTAAGGTCAGCTGCCCAGGTGCCTGATGTCAGTTTGTAGGAGGCCTTTGGCCCTCCAAGGGATGACATGCTTCCAGTTTGTGGCAGCTTGCATCTGGAAGAAATCCTGTTCCGTTCAGGATTGTAGGTGGCCGAGGCCTGGTGCCCAGCAGAGGGAGTTGGGCACAAAGGATGGCCTGTTTCCAGGGGTAAGTAAAGTCAGCAGCCCAGGTGCCTGATGTCAGTTTGTAGGAGGCCTTTCGCCCTCCAAGGGAAGCTAGTCTTCCAGCTTGTGGCAGCTTCCATCTGGAAGAAATCCTGTTCCGTTCGGGATTGTAGGTGGCCAAGGCCAGGTGCCCGGCAGAGGGAGTTGGGCACAAAGGATGGGCTGTTTCCAGGGGTAAGTAAAGTCAGCTGCCCAGGTGCCTGATGTCAGTTTGTAGGAGGCCTTTGGCCCCCCAAGTGAAGCCACGTTTCCAGCTTGTGGCAGCTTGCATCTGGAAGAACTCCGGTTCCGTTCGGGATTGTAGGTGGCCGAGGCCATCTGCCCGGCAGAGGGAGTTGGGCACAAAGGATGTCTTGTTTCCAGGGGTAAGTAAAGTCATCTGCCCAGGTGCCTGATGTCAGTTTTTAGGAGGCCTTTGGCCCTCCATGGGAAGCCAGGCTTCCTGCTTGTGGCAGCTTGCATCAGGAGGAAATCGTGTTCAGTTCGGGATTGTAGGGGGCCGGAGCTGGGTGCCCGGATGAGGGAGTTGGACACAAAGGATGGGCTGTTTCCAGGGGTAAGTAAAGTCAGCTGCCCAGGTGCCTGATGTCAGTTTGCAGGTGGCTATTGGTCCTCCATGGAAAGCCAGGCTTCCAGCTTGTGGCAGCTTGCATCGGGAAGTAATACTGATCTGTTCGGGATTGCAGGTGGCCGAGGCCTGGTGCCCGGCAGAGGGAGTTGGGCACAAAGGATGGGCTGTTTCCAGGGGTAAGTAAAGTCAGCTGCCCAGGTGCCTGATGTCAGTTTGTAGGAGGCCTTTGGCCCTCCAAGGGAAGCTTGTCTTCCAGTTTGTGGCAGCTTGCATCTGGAAGCAATCCTGTTCCGTTCGGGATTGTAGGTGGGCAAAACCTGGTGCCCGGCAGAGGAAGTTGGGCACAAAGGATGGGCTGTTTCCAGGGGTAAGTAAAGTTAGCTGCCCAGGTGCCTGATGTCAGTTTGTAGGAGGCCTTTGGCCCTCCAAGGGAAGCTTGTCTTCCAGTTTGTGGCAGCTTGCATCTGGAAGCAATCCTGTTCCGTTCGGGATTGTAGGTGGCCGAGACCTGGTGCCCGGCAGAGGGAGTTGGGCACAAAGGATGGGCTGTTTCCACGGGTAAGTAAAGTCAGCTGCCCAGGTGCCTGATGCCAGTTTGTAGGAGGCCTTTGTTCCTCCATGGGAAACCAGTCTTCCAGCTTGTGGCAGCTTGCATCTGGAAGAAATCCTGTTCCGTTCGGGATTGTAGGTGGTAGAGGCCAGGTGCCCGGCAGAGGGAGTTGGGCACAAAGGATGGCCTGTTTCCAGGGGTAAGTAAAGTCAGCTGCCCAGGTGCCTGATGTCAGTTTGTAGGAGGCCTTTGGCCCTCCAAGTGAAGCCGCGTTTCCAGCTTGTGGCAGCTTGCATCTGGAAGAACTCCGGTTCCGTTCGGGATTGTAGGTGGCCAAGGCCAGGTGTCCGGCAGAGGGAGTTGGGCACAAAGGATGTCCTTTTTCCAGGGATAAGTAAAGTCAGCTGCCCAGGTGCCTGATGTCAGTTTGTAAGAGGCCTTTGGCCCTCCAAGGGAAGCTAGTCTTCCAGCTTGTGGCAGCATGCATCTGGAAGAAATGCTGCTTCGTTCGGGATTGTAGGTGGCCGAGGCCAGGTGCCCGGCAGAGGGAGTTGGGCACAACGGATGGGCTGTTTCCAGGGGTAAGTAAGGTCAGCTGCCCAGGTGCCTGATGTCAGTTTGTAGGAGGCCTTTGGCCCTCCAAGGTAAGCTAGTCTTCCAGCTTGTGGCAGCTTCCATCTGGAAGAAATCCTGTTCCGTTCGGGATTGTAGGTGGCCGAGGCCAGGTGCCCGGCAGAGGGAGTTGGGCACAAAGGATGGGCTGTTTCCTGGGGTAAGTAAACTCAGATGCCCAGGTGCCTGATGTCAGTTTGTAGGAGGCCTTTGGCCCCCCAAGTGAAGCCGCGTTTCCAGCTTGTGGCAGCTTGCATCTGGAAGAACTCCGGTTCCGTTCGGGATTGTAGGTGGCCGAGGCCATCTGCCCGGCAGAGGGAGTTGGGCACAAAGGATGTCTTGTTTCCAGGGGTAAGTAAAGTCATCTGCCCAGGTGCCTGATGTCAGTTTTTAGGAGGCCTTTGGCCCTCCATGGGAAGCCAGGCTTCCTGCTTGTGGCAGCTTGCATCAGGAGGAAATCGTGTTCCGTTCGGGATTGTAGGGGGCCGGAGCTGGGTGCCCGGATGAGGGAGTTGGACACAAAGGATGGGCTGTTTCCAGGGGTAAGTAAAGTCAGCTGCCCAGGTGCCTGATGTCAGTTTGCAGGTGGCTATTGGTCCTCCATGGAAAGCCCGGCTTCCAGCTTGTGGCAGCTTGCATCGGGAAGTAATACTGATCTGTTCGGGATTGCAGGTGGCCGAGGCCTGGTGCCCGGCAGAGGGAGTTGGGCACAAAGGATGGCCTGTTTCCAGGGGTAAGTAAAGTCAGCTGCCCAGGTGCCTGATGTCAGTTTGTAGGTGGCCTTTGACCCACCAAGAGAAGCCAGGTTTCCTGCTTGTGGCAGCTTGCATCTGGAAGAAATCCTGTTACGTTCGGGATTGTAGGTGGCCGAGGCCTGGTGCCCAGCAGAGGGAGTTGGGCACAAAGGATGGCCTGTTTCCAGGGGTAAGTAAAGTCAGCTGCCCAGGTGCCTGATGTCAGTTTGTAGGAGGCATTTGGCCCTCCAAGGGAAGACAGGCTTCCAGTTTGTGGCAGCTTGCATCTGGAAGAAATCCTGTTCCGTTCGGGATTGTAGGTGGCCGAGGCCAGGTGCCCGGCAGAGGGAGTTGGGCACAAATGATGGCCTGTTTCTTTAGGAAAGTAAAGTCAGCTGCCCAGGTGCCTGATGTCAGTTTGTAGGAGGCCTTTGGCCCTCCAAGTGAAGCCACATTTCCAGCTTGTGGCAGCTTGCATCTGGAAGAACTCCTGTTCCGTTCGGGATTGTAGGTGGCCAAAGCTGTGGGCCCGGCAGAGGGAGTTGGGCACAAAGGATGTCCTGTTTCCAGGGGTAAGTAAAGTCAGCTGCCCAGGTGCCTGATGTCAGTTTGTAGGAGGCCTTTGGCCCTCCATGGGAAGCTTGTCTTCCTGTTCAAGGCAGTTTGCATCGGGAAGAAATCCTGTTTCGTTCGGGATTGTAGGTGGCCGGAGCTGGGTGCCCAGCTGAGGGAGTAAGGCACAAAGGATGGCCTGTTTCCAGGGGTAAGTAAAGTCAGCTGCCCAGGTGCCTGATGTCAGTTTGTAGGAGGCCTTTGGCCCTCCAAGTGAAGCCAGGCTTCCTGCTTGTGGCAGCTTGCATCTGGAAGAAATCCTGTTCCGTTCAGGATTGTAGGTGGCCGAGGCCTGGTGCCCGGCAGAGGGAGTTGGGCACAAAGGATGGCCTGTTTCCAGGGGTAAGTAAAGTCAGCTGCCCAGGTGCCTGATGTCAGTTTGTAGGAGGCCTTTGGCCCTCCAAGGTATGCTTGTCTTCCAGTTTGTGGCAGCTTGCATCTGGAAGCAATCCTGTTCCGTTCGGGATTGTAGGTGGGCGAGGCCTGGTGCCCGGCAGAGGGAGTTGGGCACAAAGGATGGGCTGTTTCCAGGGGTAAGTAAAGTCAGCTGCCCAGGTGCCTGATGTCAGTTTGTAGGAGGCCTTTGGCCCTCCAAGGGAAGCTTGTCTTCCAGTTTGTGGCAGCTTGCATCTGGAAGAAATCCTGTTCCGTTCGGGATTGTAGGTGGCCGAGGCCTGGTGCTTGGCAGAGGGAGTTGGGCACAAAGGATGGCCTGTTTCCAGGGGTAAGTAAAGTCAGCTGCCCAAATGTCTGATGTCAGTTTATAGGAGGCCTTTGGCCCTCCAAGGGAAGCTAGTCTTCCTGTTAAAGGCAGCTTGCATCTGGAAGAAATCCTGTTCCGTTCGGGATTGTAGGTGGCCGAGGCCAGGTGCCCGGCAGAGGGAGTTAGGCATAAAGGATGGGCTGTTTCCAGGGGTAAGTAAAGTCAGCTGCCCAGGTGCCTGATGTCAGTTTGTAGGAGGCCTTTGGCCCTCCATGGGAAGCCAGGTTTACTGCTTGTGGCAGCTTGCATCTGGAAGAAATCCTGTTCCGTTCGGGATTGTAGGTGGCCGAGGCCAGGTGCCCGGCAGAGGGAGTTGGGCACATATGATGGCTGGTTTCCAGGGGTAAGTAAGGTCAGCTGCCCAGGTGCCTGATGTCAGTTTGTAGGAGGCCTTTGGCCCTCCAAGGGATGACATGCTTCCAGTTTGTGGCAGCTTGCATCTGGAAGAAATCCTGTTCCGTTCAGGATTGTAGGTGGCCGAGGCCTGGTGCCCAGCAGAGGGAGTTGGGCACAAAGGATGGCCTGTTTCCAGGGGTAAGTAAAGTCAGCAGCCCAGGTGCCTGATGTCAGTTTGTAGGAGGCCTTTCGCCCTCCAAGGGAAGCTAGTCTTCCAGCTTGTGGCAGCTTCCATCTGGAAGAAATCCTGTTCCGTTCGGGATTGTAGGTGGCCAAGGCCAGGTGCCCGGCAGAGGGAGTTGGGCACAAAGGATGGGCTGTTTCCAGGGGTAAGTAAAGTCAGCTGCCCAGGTGCCTGATGTCAGTTTGTAGGAGGCCTTTGGCCCCCCAAGTGAAGCCACGTTTCCAGCTTGTGGCAGCTTGCATCTGGAAGAACTCCGGTTCCGTTCGGGAATGTAGGTGGCCGAGGCCATCTGCCCGGCAGAGGGAGTTGGGCACAAAGGATGTCTTGTTTCCAGGGGTAAGTAAAGTCATCTGCCCAGGTGCCTGATGTCAGTTTTTAGGAGGCCTTTGGCCCTCCATGGGAAGCCAGGCTTCCTGCTTGTGGCAGCTTGCATCAGGAGGAAATCGTGTTCAGTTCGGGATTGTAGGGGGCCGGAGCTGGGTGCCCGGATGAGGGAGTTGGACACAAAGGATGGGCTGTTTCCAGGGGTAAGTAAAGTCAGCTGCCCAGGTGCCTGATGTCAGTTTGCAGGTGGCTATTGGTCCTCCATGGAAAGCCAGGCTTCCAGCTTGTGGCAGCTTGCATCGGGAAGTAATACTGATCTGTTCGGGATTGCAGGTGGCCGAGGCCTGGTGCCCGGCAGAGGGAGTTGGGCACAAAGGATGGCCTGTTTCCAGGGGTAAGTAAAGTCAGCTGCCCAGGTGCCTGATGTCAGTTTGTAGGAGGCCTTTGGCCCTCCAAGGGAAGCTTGTCTTCCAGTTTGTGGCAGCTTGCATCTGGAAGCAATCCTGTTCCGTTCGGGATTGTAGGTGGGCAAAACCTGGTGCCCAGGAGAGGAAGTTGGGCACAAAGGATGGGCTGTTTCCAGGGGTAAGTAAAGTTAGCTGCCCAGGTGCCTGATGTCAGTTTGTAGGAGGCCTTTGGCCCTCCAAGGGAAGCTTGTCTTCCAGTTTGTGGCAGCTTGCATCTGGAAGCAATCCTGTTCCGTTCGGGATTGTAGGTGGCCGAGACCTGGTGCCCGGCAGAGGGAGTTGGGCACAAAGGATGGGCTGTTTCCACGGGTAAGTAAAGTCAGCTGCCCAGGTGCCTGATGCCAGTTTGTAGGAGGCCTTTGTTCCTCCATGGGAAACCAGTCTTCCAGCTTGTGGCAGCTTGCATCTGGAAGAAATCCTGTTCCGTTCGGGATTGTAGGTGGTAGAGGCCAGGTGCCCGGCAGAGGGAGTTGGGCACAAAGGATGGCCTGTTTCCAGGGGTAAGTAAAGTCAGCTGCCCAGGTGCCTGATGTCAGTTTGTAGGAGGCCTTTGGCCCTCCAAGTGAAGCCGCGTTTCCAGCTTGTGGCAGCTTGCATCTGGAAGAACTCCGGTTCCGTTCGGGATTGTAGGTGGCCAAGGCCAGGTGTCGGGCAGAGGGAGTTGGGCACAAAGGATGTCCTTTTTCCAGGGATAAGTAAAGTCAGCTGCCCAGGTGCCTGATGTCAGTTTGTAAGAGGCCTTTGGCCCTCCAAGGGAAGCTAGTCTTCCAGCTTGTGGCAGCATGCATCTGGAAGAAATGCTGTTTCGTTCGGGATTGTAGGTGGCCGAGGCCAGGTGCCCGGCAGAGGGAGTTGGGCACAACGGATGGGCTGTTTCCAGGGGTAAGTAAGGTCAGCTGCCCAGGTGCCTGATGTCAGTTTGTAGGAGGCCTTTGGCCCTCCAAGGGAAGCTAGTCTTCCAGCTTGTGGCAGCTTCCATCTGGAAGAAATCCTGTTCCGTTCGGGATTGTAGGTGGCCGAGGCCAGGTGCCCGGCAGAGGGAGTTGGGCACAAAGGATGGGCTGTTTCCAGGGGTAAGTAAACTCAGATGCCCAGGTGCCTGATGTCAGTTTGTAGGAGGCCTTTGGCCCCCCAAGTGAAGCCGCGTTTCCAGCTTGTGGCAGCTTGCATCTGGAAGAACTCCGGTTCCGTTCGGGATTGTAGGTGGCCGAGGCCATCTGCCCGGCAGAGGGAGTTGGGCACAAAGGATGTCTTGTTTCCAGGGGTAAGTAAAGTCATCTGCCCAGGTGCCTGATGTCAGTTTTTAGGAGGCCTTTGGCCCTCCATGGGAAGCCAGGCTTCCTGCTTGTGGCAGCTTGCATCAGGAGGAAATCGTGTTCCGTTCGGGATTGTAGGGGGCCGGAGCTGGGTGCCCGGATGAGGGAGTTGGACACAAAGGTTGGGCTGTTTCCAGGGGTAAGTAAAGTCAGCTGCCCAGGTGCCTGATGTCAGTTTGCAGGTGGCTATTGGTCCTCCATGGAAAGCCAGGCTTCCAGCTTGTGGCAGCTTGCATCGGGAAGTAATACTGATCTGTTCGGGATTGCAGGTGGCCGAGGCCTGGTGCCCGGCAGAGGGAGTTGGGCACAAAGAATGGCCTGTTTCCAGGGGTAAGTAAAGTCAGCTGCCCAGGTGCCTGATGTCAGTTTGTAGGTGGCCTTTGACCCACCAAGAGAAGCCAGGTTTCCTGCTTGTGGCAGCTTGCATCTGGAAGAAATCCTGTTACGTTCGGGATTGTAGGTGGCCGAGGCCTGGTGCCCGGCAGAGGGAGTTGGGCACAAAGGATGGCCTGTTTCCAGGGGTAAGTAAAGTCAGCTGCCCAGGTGCCTGATGTCAGTTTGTAGGAGGCATTTGGCCCTCCAAGGGAAGACAGGCTTCCAGTTTGTGGCAGCTTGCATCTGGAAGAAATCCTGTTTCGTTCGGGATTGTAGGTGGCCGAGGCCAGGTGCCCGGCAGAGGGAGTTGGGCACAAATGATGGCCTGTTTCTTTAGGAAAGTAAAGTCAGCTGCCCAGGTGCCTGATGTCAGTTTGTAGGAGGCCTTTGGCCCTCCAAGTGAAGCCACATTTCCAGCTTGTGGCAGCTTGCATCTGGAAGAACTCCTGTCCGTTCGGGATTGTAGGTGGCCAAAGCTGTGGGCCCGGCAGAGGGAGTTGGGCACAAAGGATGTCCTGTTTCCAGGGGTAAGTAAAGTCAGCTGCCCAGGTGCCTGATGTCAGTTTGTAGGAGGCCTTTGGCCCTCCAAGGGAAGAAAGTCTTCCTGTTCAAGGCAGTTTGCATCGGGAAGAAATCCTGTTTCGTTCGGGATTGTAGGTGGCCGGAGCTGGGTGCCCAGCTGAGGGAGTTAGGCACAAAGGATGGCCTGTTTCCAGGGGTAAGTAAAGTCAGCTGCCCAGGTGCCTGATGTCAGTTTGTAGGAGGCCTTTGGCCCTCCAAGGGAAGCCAGGCTTCCTGCTTGTGGCAGCTTGCATCTGGAAGAAATCCTGTTCCGTTCAGGATTGTACGTGGCCGAGGCCTGGTGCCCGGCAGAGGGAGTTGGGCACAAAGGATGGGCTGTTTCCAGGGGTAAGTAAAGTCAGCTGCCCAGGTGCCTGATGTCAGTTTGTAGGAGGCCTTTGGCCCTCCAAGGGAAGCTTGTCTTCCAGTTTGTGGCAGCTTGCATCTGGAAGAAATCCTGTTCCGTTCGGGATTGTAGGTGGGCGAGGCCTGGTGCCCGGCAGAGGGAGTTGGGCACAAAGGATGGGCTGTTTCCAGGGGTAAGTAAAGTCAGCTGCCCAGGTGCCTGATGTCAGTTTGTAGGAGGCCTTTGGCCCTCCAAGGGAAGCTTGTCTTCCAGTTTGTGGCAGCTTGCATCTGGAAGAAATCCTGTTCCGTTCGGGATTGTAGGTGGGCGAGGCCTGGTGCCCGGCAGAGGGAGTTGGGCACAAAGGATGGGCTGTTTCCAGGGGTAAGTTAAGTCAGCTGCCCAAATGTCTGATGTCAGTTTGTAGGAGGCCTTTGGCCCTCCAAGGGAAGCTAGTCTTCCTGTTAAAGGCAGCTTGCATCTGGAAGAAATCCTGTTCCGTTCGGGATTGTAGGTGGCCGAGGCCAGGTGCCCGGCAGAGGGAGTTGGGCACATATGATGGCTGGTTTCCAGGGGTAAGTAAGGTCAGCTGCCCAGGTGCCTGATGTCAGTTTGTAGGAGGCCTTTGGCCCTCCAAGGGATGACATGCTTCCAGTTTGTGGCAGCTTGCATCTGGAAGAAATCCTGTTCCGTTCAGGATTGTAGGTGGCCGAGGCCTGGTGCCCAGCAGAGGGAGTTGGGCACAAAGGATGGCCTGTTTCCAGGGGTAAGTAAAGTCAGCAGCCCAGGTGCCTGATGTCAGTTTGTAGGAGGCCTTTCGCCCTCCAAGGGAAGCTAGTCTTCCAGCTTGTGGCAGCTTCCATCTGGAAGAAATCCTGTTCCGTTCGGGATTGTAGTTGGCTGAGGCCAGGTGCCCGGCAGAGGGAGTTGGGCACAAAGGATGGGCTGTTTCCAGGGGTAAGTAAAGTCAGCAGCCCAGGTGCCTGATGTCAGTTTGTAGGAGGCCTTTGGCCCCCCAAGTGAAGCCACGTTTCCAGCTTGTGGCAGCTTGCATCTGGAAGAACTCCGGTTCCGTTCGGGATTGTAGGTGGCCGAGGCCATCTGCCCGGCAGAGTGAGTTGGGCACAAAGGATGTCTTGTTTCCAGGGGTAAGTAAAGTCATCTGCCCAGGTGCCTGATGTCAGTTTTTAGGAGGCCTTTGGCCCTCCATGGGAAGCCAGGCTTCCTGCTTGTGGCAGCTTGCATCAGGAGGAAATCGTTTTCAGTTCGGGATTGTAGGGGGCCGGAGCTGGGTGCCCGGATGAGGGAGTTGGACACAAAGGATGGGCTGTTTCCAGGGGTAAGTAAAGTCAGCTGCCCAGGTGCCTGATGTCAGTTTGCAGGTGGCTATTGGTCCTCCATGGAAAGCCAGGCTTCCAGCTTGTGGCAGCTTGCATCGGGAAGTAATACTGATCTGTTCGGGATTGCAGGTGGCCGAGGCCTGGTGCCCGGCAGAGGGAGTTGGGCACAAAGGATGGCCTGTTTCCAGGGGTAAGTAAAGTCAGCTGCCCAGGTGCCTGATGTCAGTTTGTAGGAGGCCTTTGGCCCTCAAAGGGAAGCTTGTCTTCCAGTTTGTGGCAGCTTGCATCTGGAAGCAATCCTGTTCCGTTCGGGATTGTAGGTGGGCAAAACCTGGTGCCCGGCAGAGGAAGTTGGGCACAAAGGATGGGCTGTTTCCAGGGGTAAGTAAAGTTAGCTGCCCAGGTGCCTGATGTCAGTTTGTAGGAGGCCTTTGGCCCTCCAAGGGAAGCTTGTCTTCCAGTTTGTGGCAGCTTGCATCTGGAAGCAATCCTGTTCCGTTCGGGATTGTAGGTGGCCGAGACCTGGTGCCCGGCAGAGGGAGTTGGGCACAAAGGATGGGCTGTTTCCACGGGTAAGTAAAGTCAGCTGCCCAGGTGCCTGATGCCAGTTTGTAGGAGGCCTTTCTTCCTCCATGGGAAACCAGTCTTCCAGCTTGTGGCAGCTTGCATCTGGAAGAAATCCTGTTCCGTTCGGGATTGTAGGTGGCCGAGGCCAGGTGCCCGGCAGAGGGAGTTGGGCACAAAGGATGGCCTGTTTCCAGGGGTAAGTAAAGTCAGCTGCCCAGGTGCCTGATGTCAGTTTGTAGGAGGCCTTTGGCCCTCCAAGTGAAGCCAGGCTTCCTGCTTGTGTCAGCTTGCATCTGGAAGAAATCCTGTTCCGTTCAGGATTGTAGGTGGCCGAGGCCTGGTGCCCGGATGAGGGATTTGGGCACAAAGGATGGGCTGTTTCCAGGGGTAAGTAAAGTCAGCTGCCCAGGTGCCTGATGTCAGTTTGTAGGAGGCCTTTGGCCCTCCAAGGGAAGCTTGTCTTCCAGTTTGTGGCAGCTTGCATCTGGAAGAAATCCTGTTCTGTTCGGGATTGTAGGTGGGCGAGGCCTGGTGCCCGGCAGAGGGAGTTGGGCACAAAGGATGGGCTGTTTCCAGGGGTAAGTAAAGTCAGCTGCCCAGGTGCCTGATGTCAGTTTGTAGGAGGCCTTTGTCCCTCCAAGGGAAGCTTGTCTTCCAGTTTGTGGCAGCTTGCATCTGGAAGAAATCCTGTTCCGTTCGGGATTGTAGGTGGGCGAGGCCTGGTGCTTGGCAGAGGGAGTTGGGCACAAAGGATGGGCTGTTTCAAGGGGTAAGTTAAGTCAGCTGCCCAAATGTCTGATGTCAGTTTATAGGAGGCCTTTGGCCCTCCAAGGGAAGCTAGTCTTCCTGTTAAAGGCAGCTTGCATCTGGAAGAAATCCTGTTCCGTTCGGGATTGTAGGTGGCCGAGGCCAGGTGCCCGGCAGAGGGAGTTAGGCACAAAGGATGGGCTGTTTCCAGGGGTAAGTAAAGTCAGCTGCCCAGGTGCCTGATGTCAGTTTGTAGGAGGCCTTTGGCCCTCCATGGGAAGCCAGGTTTACTGCTTGTGGCAGCTTGCATCTGGAAGAAATCCTGTTCCGTTCGGGATTGTAGGTGGCCGAGGCCAGGTGCCCGGCAGAGGGAGTTGGGCACATATGATGGCTGGTTTCCAGGGGTAAGTAAGGTCAGCTGCCCAGGTGCCTGATGTCAGTTTGTAGGAGGCCTTTGGCCCTCCAAGGGAAGCTTGTCTTCCAGTTTGTGGCAGCTTGCATCTGGAAGCAATCCTGTTCCTTTCGGGATTGTAGGTGGGCAAAACCTGGTGCCCGGCAGAGGAAGTTGGGCCCTAAGATGGGCTGTTTCCAGTGGTAAGTAAAGTCAGCTGCCCAGGTGCCTGATGTCAGTTTGTAGGAGGCCTTTGGCCCTCCAAGGGAAGCTTGTCTTCCAGTTTGTGGCAGCTTGCATCTGGAAGAAATCCTGTTCCGTTCGGGATTGTAGGTGGCCGAGACCTGGTGCCCGGCAGAGGGAGTTGGGCACAAAGGATGGGCTGTTTCCAGGGGTAAGTAAAGTCAGCAGCCCAGGTGCCTGATGTCAGTTTGTAGGAGGCCTTTCGCCCTCCAAGGGAAGCTAGTCTTCCAGCTTGTGGCAGCTTCCATCTGGAAGAAATCCTGTTCCGTTCGGGATTGTAGGTGGCCGAGGCCAGGTGCCCGGCAGAGGGAGTTGGGCACAAAGGATGGGCTGTTTCCAGGGGTAAGTAAAGTCAGATGCCCAGGTGCCTGATGTCAGTTTGTAGGAGGCCTTTGGCCCCCCAAGTGAAGCCACGTTTCCAGCTTGTGGCAGCTTGCATCTAGAAGAACTCCGGTTCCGTTCGGGATTGTAGGTGGCCGAGGCCATCTGCGCGGCAGAGGGAGTTGGGCACAAAGGATGTCTTATTTCCAGGGGTAAGTAAAGTCATCTGCCCAGGTGCCTGATGTCAGTTTTTAGGAGGCCTTTGGCCCTCCATGGGAAGCCAGGCTTCCTGCTTGTGGCAGCTTGCATCAGGAGGAAATCGTGTTCCGTTCGGGATTGTAGGGGGCCGGAGCTGGGTGCCCGGATGAGGGAGTTGGACACAAAGGATGGGCTGTTTCCAGGGGTAAGTAAAGTCAGCTGCCCAGGTGCCTGATGTCAGTTTGCAGGTGGCTATTGGTCCTCCATGGAAAGCCAGGCTTCCAGCTTGTGGCAGCTTGCATCGGGAAGTAATACTGATCTGTTCGGGATTGCAGGTGGCCGAGGCCTGGTGCCCGGCAGAGGGAGTTGGGCACAAAGGATGGCCTGTTTCCAGGGGTAAGTAAAGTCAGCTGCCCAGGTGCCTGATGTCAGTTTGTAGGAGGCCTTTGGCCCTCCAAGGGAAGCTTGTCTTCCAGTTTGTGGCAGCTTGCATCTGGAAGAAATCCTGTTCCGTTCGGGATTGTAGGTGGGCAAAACCTGGCGCCCGGCAGAGGAAGTTGGGCCCAAAGATGGGCTGTTTCCAGGGGTAAGTAAAGTCAGCTGCCCAGGTGCCTGATGTCAGTTTGTAGGAGGCCTTTGGCCCTCCAAGGGAAGCTTGTCTTCCAGTTTGTGGCAGCTTGCATCTGGAAGAAATCCTGTTCCGTGCGGGATTGTAGGTGGCCGAGACCTGGTGCCCGGCAGAGGGAGTTGGGCACAAAGGATGGGCTGTTTCCAGGGGTAAGTAAAGTCAGCTGCCCAGGTGCCTGATGCCAGTTTGTAGGAGGCCTTTGTTCCTCCATGGGAAACCAGTCTTCCCGCTTGTGGCAGCTTGCATCTGGAAGAACTCCGGTTCCGTTCGGGATTGTAGGTGGCCGAGGCCAGGTGCCCGGCAGAGGGAGTTGGGCACAAAGGATGGCCTGTTTCCAGGGGTAAGTAAAGTCAGCTGCCCAGGTGCCTGATGTCAGTTTGTAGGAGGCCTTTGGCCCTTCAAGTGAAGCCGCGTTTCCAGCTTGTGGCAGCTTGCATCTGGAAGAACTCCGGTTCCGTTCGGGATTGTAGGTGGCCGAGGCCAGGTGCCCGACAGAGGGAGTTGGGCACAAAGGATGTCCTTTTTCCAGAGATAAGTAAAGTCAGCTGCCCAGGTGCCTGATGTCAGTTTGTAGGAGGCCTTTGGCCCTCCAAGGGAAGCTAGTCTTCCAGCTTGTGGCAGCATGCATCTGGAAGAAATGCTGTTTCGTTCGGGATTGTAGGTGGCCGAGGCCCGGTGCCCGGCAGAGGGAGTTGGGCACAACGGATGGGCTGTTTCCAGGGGTAAGTAAAGTCAGCTGCCCAGGTGCCTGATGTCAGTTTGTAGGAGGCCTTTGGCCCCTCCAAGGGAATCTTGTCTTCCAGTTTGTGGCAGCTTGCATCTGGAAGAAATCCTGTTCCGTTCGGGATTGTAGGTGGGCGAGGCCTGGTGCTTGGCAGAGGGAGTTGGGCACAAAGGATGGGCTGTTTCCAGGAGTAAATTAAGTCAGCTACCCAAATGTCTGATGTCAGTTTATAGGAGGCCTTTGGCCCCTCCAAGGAAAGCTAGTCTTCCTGTTAAAGGCAGCTTGCATCTGGAAGAAATCCTGTTCCGTTCGGGATTGTAGGTGGCCGAGGCCAGGTGCCCGGGTAGAGGGAGTTGGGCACAAAGGATGGGCTGTTTCCAGGGGTAAGTAAAAGTCAGCTGCCCAGGTGCCTGATGTCAGTTTGTAGGAGGCCCTTTGGCCCTCCATGGGAAGCCAGGTTTCCTGCTTCTGGCAGCTTGCATCTGGAAGAAATCCTGTTCCGTTCGGGATTGTAGGTGGGCCGAGGCCAGGTGCCCAGCAGAGGGAGTTGGGCACATATGATGGCTGGTTTCCAGTGGTAAGTAAGGTCAGCTGCCCAGGTGCCTGATGTCAGTTTGTAGGAGGCCTTTGGCCCTCCAAGGGATGACTGGCTTCCAGCTTGTGGCAGCTTGCATCTGGAAGAAATCCTGTTCCGTTCAGGATTGTAGGTGGCCGAGGCCTGGTGCCCGGCAGAGGGAGTTGGGCACAAAGGATGGCCTGTTTCCACGGGTAAGTAAAGTCAGCAGCCCAGGTGCCTGATATCAGTTTGTAGGAGGCCTTTGGCCCTCCAAGGGATGACAGGCTTCCAGTTTGTGGCAGCTTGCATCTGGAAGAAAATCCTTTTCTGTTTGGGATTGTAGGTGGCCGAGGCCAGGTGCCCCGGCAGAGGGAGTTGGGCACAAATGATGGCCTGTTTGTTTAGGAAAGTAAAGTCAACTGCCCCGGTGCCTGATGTCAGTTTGTAGGAGGCCTTTGGCCCTCCAAGTGAAGCCACATTTTCCAGCTTGTGGCAGCTTTGCATCTGGAAGAACTCCTGTTCCGTTCAGGATTGTAGGTGGCCAAAGCTGTGGGCCCGGCTGAGGGAGTTGGGCACAAAGGATGGGCTGTTTCCAGGGGTAAGTAAAGTCAGCTGCCCAGGTGCCTGATGCCAGTTTGTAGGAGGGCCTTTGTTCCTCCATGGGAAACCAGTCTTCCAGCTTGTGGCAGCTTGCATCTGGAAGAACTCCGGTTCCGTTCGGGATTGTAGGTGGCCGAGGCCAGGTGCCCGGCAGAGGGAGTTGGGCACAAAGGATGTCCCTTTTTCCAGAGATAAGTAAAGTCAGCTGCCCAGGTGCCTGATGTCAGTTTGTAGGAGCCCTTTGGCCCTCCAAGGGAAGCTAGTCTTCCAGCTTGTGGCAGCAATGCATCTGGAAGAAATGCTGTTTCGTACGGGATTGTAGGTGGCCGAGGCCAGGTGCCCGGCAGAGGGAGTTGGGCACAACGGATGGGCTGTTTCCAGGGGTAAGTAAAGTCAGCTGCCCAGGTGCCTGATGTCAGTTTGTAGGAGGCCTTTGGCCCTCCAAGGGAAGCTTGTCATCCAGTTTGTGGCAGCTTGCATCTGGAAGAAATCCTGTTCCGTTCGGGATTGTAGGTGGGCGAGGCCTGGGTGCTTGGCAGAGGGAGTTGGGCACAAAGGATGGGCTGTTTCCAGGAGTAAATTAAGTCAGCTACCCAAATGTCTGATGTCAGTTTATAGGAGGCCTTTGGCCCTCCAAGGAAAGCTAGTCTTCCTGTTAAAGGCAGCTTGCATCTGGAAGAAATCCTGTTCCGTTCGGGATTGTAGGTGGCCGAGGCCAGGTGCCCGGCAGAGGGAGTTGGGCACAAAGGATGGCCTGTTTCCAGGGGTAAGTAAAGTCAGCAGCCCAGGTGCCTGATGTCAGTTTGTAGGAGGCCTTTGGCCCTCCAAGGGAAGCTAGTCTTCCAGCTTGTGGCAGCTTGCATCTGGAAGAAATCCTGTTCCGTTCGGGATTGTAGGTGGCCGAGGCCAGGTGCCCAGCTGAGGGAGTTAGGCACAAAGGATCGGCTGTTTCCAGGGGTAAGTAAAGTCAGCTGCCCAGGTGCCTGATGTCAGTTTCTAGGAGGCCTTTGGCCCTCCAAGGGAAGCTAGTCTTCAAGCTTGTGGCAGCTTGCATCTGGAAGAAATGCTGCTCCGTTCGGGATTGTAGGTGGCCGAGGCCAGGTGCCCGGCAGAGGGAGTTGGGCACAAAGGATGGCTGGTTTCCAGTGGTAAGTAAGGTCAGCTGCCCAGGTGCCTGATGTCAGTTTGTAGGAGGCCTTTGGCCCTCCAAGGGATGACAGGCTTCCAGCTTGTGGCAGCTTGCATCTGGAAGAAATCCTGTTCCGTTCAGGATTGTAGGTGGCCGAGGCCTGGTGCCCGGCAGAGGGAGTTGGGCACAAAGGATGGCCTGTTTCCAGGGGTAAGTAAAGTCAGCAGCCCAGGTGCCTGATGTCAGTTTGTAGGAGGCCTTTGGCCCTCCAAGGGATGACAGGCTTCCAGTTTGTGGCAGCTTGCATCTGGAAGAAATCCTTTTCTGTTTGGGATTGTAGGTGGCCGAGGCCAGGTGCCCGGCAGAGGGAGTTGGGCAAAAATGATGGCCTGTTTCTTTAGGAAAGTAAAGTCAGCTGCCCCGGTGCCTGATGTCAGTTTGTAGGAGGCCTTTGGCCCTCCAAGTGAAGCCACATTTCCAGCTTGTGGCAGCTTGCATCTGGAAGAACTCCTGTTCCGTTCAGGATTGTAGGTGGCCAAAGCTGTGGGCCCGGCTGAGGGAGTTGGGCACAAAGGATGGCCTGTTTCCAGGGGTAAGTAAAGTCAGCTGCCCAGGTGCCTGATGTCAGTTTGTAGGAGGCCTTTGGCCCTCCAAGGGAAGCTTGTCTTCCAGTTTGTGGCAGCTTGCATCTGGAAGCAATCCTGTTCCGTTCGGGATTGTAGGTGGCCGAGACCTGGTGCCCGGCAGAGGGAGTTGGGCACAAAGGATGGGCTGTTTCCAGGGGTAAGTAAAGTCAGCAGCCCAGGTGCCTGATGTCAGTTTGTAGGAGGCCTTTGGCCCTCCAAGGGAAGCTAGTCTTCCAGCTTGTGGCAGCTTGCATCTGGAAGAAATCCTGTTCCGTTCGGGATTGTAGGTGGGCGAGGCCCGGTGCCCGGAAGAGGGAGTTTGGCACAAAGGATGGGCTGTTTCCCGGGGTAAGTAAAGTCAGCTGCCCAGGTGCCTGATGTCAGTTTTTAGGAGGCCTTTGGCCCCCCAAGTGAAGCCACGTTTCCAGCTTGTGGCAGCTTGCATCTGGAAGAACTCCGGTTCCGTTCGGGATTGTAGGTGGCCGAGGCCATCTGCCCGGCAGAGGGAGTTGGGCACAAAGGATGTCTTGTTTCCAGGGGTAAGTAAAGTCATCTGCCCAGGTGCCTGATGTCAGTTTGTAGGAGGCCTTTGGCCCTCCAAGTGAAACCACATTTCCAGCTTATGGCAGCTTGCATCTGGAAGAACTCCTGTTCCGTTCAGGATTGTAGGTGGCCAAAGCTGTGGGCCCGGCTGAGGGAGTTGGGCACAAATGATGGCCTGTTTCCAGGGGTAAGTAAAGTCAGCTGCCCAGGTGCCTGATGTCAGTTTGTAGGAGGCCTTTGGCCCTCCAAGGGAAGCTTGTCTTCCTGTTCAAGGCAGTTTGCATCGGGAAGAAATCCTGTTCCGTTCGGGATTGTAGGTGGCCGGAGCTGGGTGCCCAGCTGAGGGAGTTAGGCAGAAAGGATGGTCTGTTTCCAGGGGTAAGTAAAGTCAGCTGCCCAGGTGCCTGATGTCAGTTTCTAGGAGGCCTTTGGCCCTCCAAGGGAAGCTAGTCTTCAAGCTTGTGGCAGCTTGCATCTGGAAGAAATGCTGCTCCGTTCGGGATTGTAGGTGGCCGAGGCCAGGTGCCCGGCAGAGGGAGTTGGGCACAAAGGATGGCTGGTTTCCAGTGGTAAGTAAGGTCAGCTGCCCAGGTGCCTGATGTCAGTTTGTAGGAGGCCTTTGGCCCTCCAAGGGATGACAGGCTTCCAGCTTGTGGCAGCTTGCATCTGGAAGAAATCCTGTTCCGTTCGGGATTGTAGGTGGCCGAGGCCTGGTGCCCGGCAGAGGGAGTTGGGCACAAAGGATGGCCTGTTTCCAGGGGTAAGTAAAGTCAGCAGCCCAGGTGCCTGATGTCAGTTTGTAGGAGGCCTTTGGCCCTCCAAGGGATGACAGGCTTCCAGTTTGTGGCAGCTTGCATCTGGAAGAAATCCTTTTCCGTTCGGGATTGTAGGTGGGCGATGCCCAGGGGCCCGGCAGAGGGAGTTTGGCACAAAGGATGGGCTGTTTCCAGGGGTAAGTAAAGTCAGCTGCCCAGGTGCCTGATGTCAGTTTGTAGGAGGCCTTTGGCCCTTCAAGTGAAGCCACGTTTCCAGCTTGTGGCAGCTTGCATCTGGAAGAACTCCGGTTCCGTTCGGGATTGTAGGTGGCCGAGGCCATCTGCCCGGCAGAGGGATTTGGGCACAAAGGATGTCTTGTTTCCAGGGGTAAGTAAAGTCATCTGCCCAGGTGCCTGATGTCAGTTTGTAGGAGGCCTTTGGCCCTCCATGGGAAGCCAGGCTTCCTGCTTGTGGCAGCTTGCATCTGGAAGAAATCGTGTTCCGTTCGGGATTGTAGGGGTCCGGAGCTGGGTGCCCGGCAGAGGGAGTTGGACACAAAGGATGGGCTGTTTCCAGGGGGTAAGTAAAGTCAGCTGCCCAGGTGCCTGATGTCAGTTTGCAGGTGGCTATTGGTCCTCCATGGAAAGCCCGGCTTCCAGCTTGTGGCAGCTTGCATCGGGAAGTAATACTGATCTGTTCGGGATTGCAGGTGGCCGAGGCCTGGTGCCAGGCAGAGGGAGTTGGTCACAAAGGATGGCCTGTTTCCAGGGGGTAAGTAAAGTCAGCTGCCCAGGTGCCTGATGTCAGTTTGTAGGAGGCCTTTGGCCCTCCAAGGGATGACAGGCTTCCAGTTTGTGGCAGCTTGCATCTGGAAGAAATCCTTTTCTGTTTGGGATTGTAGGTGGCCGAGGCCAGGTGCCCGGGAGAGGGAGTTGGGCAAAAATGATGGCCTGTTTCTTTAGGAAAGTAAAGTCAGCTGCCCCGGTGCCTGATGTCAGTTTGTAGGAGGCCTTTGGCCCTCCAAGTGAAGCCACATTTCCAGCTTGTGGCAGCTTGCATCTGGAAGAACTCCTGTTCCGTTCAGGATTGTAGGTGGCCAAAGCTGTGGGCCCGGCTGAGGGAGTTGGGCACAAAGGATGGGCTGTTTCCAGGGGTAAGTAAAGTCAGCTGCCCAGGTGCCTGATGTCAGTTTGTAGGAGGCCTTTGGCCCTCCAAGGGAAGCTTGTCTTCCAGTTTGTGGCAGCTTGCATCTGGAAGCAATCCTGTTCCGTTCGGGATTGTAGGTGGCCGAGACCTGGTGCCCGGCAGAGGGAGTTGGGCACAAAGGATGGGCTGTTTTCCAGGGGTAAGTAAAGTCAGCTGCCCAGGTGCCTGATGCCAGTTTGTAGGAGGCCTTTGTTCCTCCATGGGAAACCAGTCTTCCAGCTTGTGGCAGCTTGCATCTGGAAGAAATCCTGTTCCGTTCGGGATTGTAGGTGGCCGAGGCCAGGTGCCCGGCAGAGGGAGTTGGGCACAAAGGATGGCCTGTTTCCAGGGGTAAGTAAAGTCAGCTGCCCAGGTGCCTGATGTCAGTTTTGTAGGAGGCCTTTGGCCCTCCAAGTGAAGCCGCGTTTCCAGCACTTGTGGCAGCTTGCATCTGGAAGAACTCCGGTTCCGTTCGGGATTGTAGGTGGCCGAGGCCAGGTGCCTGGCAGAGGGAGTTGGGCACAAAGGATGTCCTTTTTCCAGAGATAAGTAAAGTCAGCTGCCCAGGTGCCTGATGTCAGTTTGTAGGAGGCCTTTGGCCCTCCAAGGGAAGCTTGTCTTCCAGATTGTGGCAGCTTGCATCTGGAAGAAATCCTGTTCCGTTCGGGATTGTAGGTGGGCGAGGCCTGGTGCTTGGCAGAGGGAGTTGGGCACAAAGGATGGGCTGTTTCAAGGGGTAAGTTAAGTCAGCTGCCCAAATGTCTGATGTCAGTTTGTAGGAGGCCTTTGGCCAACCAAGGGAAGCTAGTCTTCCTGTTAAAGGCAGCTTGCATCTGGAAGAAATCCTGTTCCGTTCGGGATTGTAGGTTGGCCGAGGCCAGGTGCCCGGCAGAGGGAGTTGTTCACAAAGGATGGGCTGTTTCCAGGGGTAAGTAAAGTCAGCTGCCCAGGTGCCTGATGTCAGTTAGTAGGAGGCCTTTGGCCCTCCATGGGAAGCCAGGTTTACTGCTTGTGGCAGCTTGCATCTGGAAGAAATCCTGTTCCGTTCGGGATTGTAGGTGGCCGAGGCCAGGTGCCCGGCAGAGGGAGTTGGGCACATATGATGGCTGGTTTCCAGTGGTAAGTAAGGTCAGCTGCCCAGGTTCCTGATGTCAGTTTGTAGGAGCCCTTTGGCCTTCCAAGGGATGACAGGCTTCCAGTTTGTGGCAGCTTGCATCTGGAAGAAATCCTGTTCCGTTCAGGATTGTAGGTGGCCGAGGCCTGGTGCCCGGCAGAGGGAGTTGGGCACAAAGGATGGCCTGTTTCCAGGGGTAAGTAAAGTCAGCAGCCCAGGTGCCTGATGTCAGTTTGTAGGAGGCCTTTGGCCCTCCAAGGGAAGCTAGTCTTCCAGCTTGTGGCAGCTTGCATCTGGAAGAAATCCTGTTCCGTTCGGGATTGTAGGGTGGGCGAGGCCCGGTGCCCGGCAGAGGGAGTTGGGCACAAAGGATGGGCTGTTTCCCGGGGTAAGTAAAGTCAGCTGCCCAGGTGCCTGATGTCAGTTTTTAGGAGGCCTTTGGCCCCCCAAGTGAAGCCACGTTTCCAGCTTGTGGCAGCTTGCATCTGGAAGAACTCCGGTTCCGTTCGGGATTGTAGGTGGCCGAGGCCATCTGCCCGGCAGAGGGAGTTGGGCACAAAGGATGTCTTGTTTCCAGGGGTAAGTAAAGTCATCTGCCCAGGTGCCTGATGTCAGTTTGTAGGAGGCCTTTGGCCCTCCAAGTGAAACCACATTTCCAGCTTATGGCAGCTTGCATCTGGAAGAACTCCTGTTCCGTTCAGGATTGTAGGTGGCCAAAGCTGTGGGCCCGGCTGAGGGAGTTGGGCACAAATGATGGCCTGTTTCCAGGGGTAAGTAAAGTCAGCTGCCCAGGTGCCTGATGTCAGTTTGTAGGAGGCCTTTGGCCCTCCAAGGGAAGCTTGTCTTCCTGTTCAAGGCAGTTTGCATCGGGAAGAAATCCTGTTCCGTTCGGGATTGTAGGTGGCCGGAGCTGGGTGCCCAGCTGAGGGAGTTAGGCACAAAGGATGGGCTGTTTCCAGGGGTAAGTAAAGTCAGCTGCCCAGGTGCCTGATGTCAGTTTCTAGGAGGCCTTTGGCCCTCCAAGGGAAGCTAGTCTTCAAGCTTGTGGCAGCTTGCATCTGGAAGAAATGCTGCTCCGTTCGGGATTGTAGGTGGCCGAGGCCAGGTGCCCGGCAGAGGGAGTTGGGCACAAAGGATGTCCTGTTTAGAGGGGTAAGTAAAGTCAGCTGCCCACGTGCCTGATGTCAGTTTGTAGGAGGTCTTTGGCCCTCCATGGGAAGCCAGGCTTCCTGCTTGTGGCAGCTTGCATCTGGAAGAAATCCTGTTCCGTTCGGGATTGTAGGTGGGCGAGGCCAGGTGCCCGGCAGAGGGAGTTGGGCACAAAGGATGGGCTGTTTCCAGGGGTAAGTAAACTCAGATGCCCAGGTGCCTGATGTCAGTTTGTAGGAGGCCTTTGGCCCCCCAAGTGAAGCCGCGTTTCCAGCTTGTGGCAGCTTGCATCTGGAAGAACTCCGGTTCCGTTCGGGATTGTAGGTAGCCGAGGCCATCTGCCCGGCAGAGGGAGTTGGGCACAAAGGATGTCTTGTTTCCAGGGGTAAGTAAAGTCATCTGCCCAGGTGCCTGATGTCAGTTTTTAGGAGGCCTTTGGCCCTCCATGGGAAGCCAGGCTTCCTGCTTGTGGCAGCTTGCATCAGGAGGAAATCGTGTTCCGTTCGGGATTGTAGGGGGCCGGAGCTGGGTGCCCGGATGAGGGAGTTGGACACAAAGGATGGCCTGTTTCCAGGGGTAAGTAAAGTCAGCTGCCCAGGTGCCTGATGTCAGTTTGCAGGTGGCTATTGGTCCTCCATGGAAAGCCAGGCTTCCAGCTTGTGGCAGCTTGCATCGGGAAGTAATACTGATCTGTTCGGGATTGCAGGTGGCCGAGGCCTGGTGCCAGGCAGAGGGAGTTGGGCACAAAGGATGGCCTGTTTCCAGGGGTAAGTAAAGTCAGCTGCCCAGGTGCCTGATGTCAGTTTGTACGTGGCCTTTGACCCACCAAGAGAAGCCAGGTTTCCTGCTTGTGGCAACTTGCATCTGGAAGAAATCCTGTTACGTTCGGGATTGTAGGTGGCCGAGGCCTGGTGCCCAGCAGAGGGAGTTGGGCACAAAGGATGGCCTGTTTCCAGGGGTAAGTAAAGTCAGCTGCCCAGGTGCCTGATGTCAGTTTGTAGGAGGAATTTGGCCCTCCAAGGGAAGACAGGCTTCCAGTTTGTGGCAGCTTGCATATGGAAGAAATCCTGTTCCGTTCGGGATTGTAGGTGGCCGAGGCCAGGTGCCCGGCAGAGGGAGTTGGGCACAAATGATGGCCTGTTTCTTTAGGAAAGTAAAGTCAGCTGCCCAGGTGCCTGATGTCAGTTTGTAGGAGGCCTTTGGCCCTCCAAGTGAAGCCACATTTCCAGCTTGTGGCAGCTTGCATCTGGAAGAACTCCTGTTCGGTTCGGGATTGTAGGTGGCCAAAGCTGTGGGCCCGGCAGAGGGAGTTGGGCACAAAGGATGTCCTGTTTCCAGGGGTAAGTAAAGTCAGCTGCCCAGGTGCCTGATGTCAGTTTGTAGGAGGCCTTTGGCCCTCCATGGGAAGCTTGTCTTCCTGTTCAAGGCAGTTTGCATCGGGAAGAAATCCTGTTTCGTTCGGGATTGTAGGTGGCCGGAGCTGGGTGCCCAGCTGAGGGAGTTAGGCACAAAGGATGGCCTGTTTCCAAGGGTAAGTAAAGTCAGCTGCCCAGGTGCCTGATGTCAGTTTGTAGGAGGCCTTTGGCCCTCCATGGGAAGCCAGGCTTCCTGCTTGTGGCAGCTTGCATCTGGAAGAAATCCTGTTCCGTTCAGGATTGTAGGTGGCCGAGGCCTGGTGCCCGGCAGAGGGAGTTGGGCACAAAGGATGGGCTGTTTCCAGGGGTAAGTAAAGTCAGCTGCCCAGGTGCCTGATGTCAGTTTGTAGGAGGCCTTTGGCCCTCCAAGGGAAGCTTGTCTTCCAGTTTGTGGCAGCTTGCATCTGGAAGAAATCCTGTTCCGTTCGGGATTGTAGGTGGGCGAGGCCTGGTGCCCGGCAGAGGGAGTTGGGCACAAAGGATGGCCTGTTTCCAGGGGTAAGTAAAGTCAGCTGCCCAGGTGCCTGATGTCAGTTTGTAGGAGGCCTTTGGCCCTCCAAGGGAAGCTTGTCTTCCAGTTTGTGGCAGCTTGCATCTGGAAGAAATCCTGTTCCGTTCGGGATTGTAGGTGGGCGAGGCCTGGTGCTTGGCAGAGGGAGTTGGGCACAAAGGATGGGCTGTTTCCAGGGGTAAGTTAAGTCAGCTGCCCAAATGTCTGATGTCAGTTTATCGGAGGCCTTTGGCCCTCCAAGGGAAGCTAGTCTTCCTGTTAAAGGCAGCTTGCATCTGGAAGAAATCCTGTTCCGTTCGGGATTGTAGGTGGGCGAGGCCAGGTGCCCGGCAGAGGGAGTTGGGCACATATGATGGCTGGTTTCCAGGGGTAAGTAAGGTCAGCTGCCCAGGTGCCTGATGTCAGTTTGTAGGAGGCCTTTGGCCCTCCAAGGGATGACATGCTTCCAGTTTGTGGCAGCTTGCATCTGGAAGAAATCCTGTTCCGTTCGGGATTGTAGGGGGCCGGAGCTGGGTGCCCGGATGAGGGAGTTGGACACAAAGGATGGGCTGTTTCCAGGGGTAAGTAAAGTCAGCTGCCCAGGTGCCTGATGTCAGTTTGCAGGTGGCTATTGGTCCTCCATGGAAAGCCAGGCTTCCAGCTTGTGGCAGCTTGCATCGGGAAGTAATACTGATCTGTTCGGGATTGCAGGTGGCCGAGGCCTGGTGCCCGGCAGAGGGAGTTGGGCACAAAGGATGGCCTGTTTCCAGGGGTAAGTAAAGTCAGCTGCCCAGGTGCCTGATGTCAGTTTGTAGGAGGCCTTTGGCCCTCCAAGGGAAGCTTGTCTTCCAGTTTGTGGCAGCTTGCATCTGGATGCAATCCTGTTCCGTTCGGGATTGTAGGTGGGCAAAACCTGGTGCCCGGCAGAGGAAGTTGGGCCCAAAGATGGGCTGTTTCCAGGGGTAAGTAAAGTCAGCTGCCCAGGTGCCTGATGTCAGTTTGTAGGAGGCCTTTGGCCCTCCAAGGGAAGCTTGTCTTCCAGTTTGTGGCAGCTTGCATCTGGAAGCAATCCTGTTCCGTGCGGGATTGTAGGTGGCCGAGACCTGGTGCCCGGCAGAGGGAGTTGGGCACAAAGGATGGGCTGTTTCCAGGGGTAAGTAAAGTCAGCTGCCCAGGTGCCTAATGCCAGTTTGTAGGAGGCCTTTGTTCCTCCATGGGAAACCAGTCTTCCAGCTTGTGGCAGCTTGCATCTGGAAGAAATCCTGTTCCGTTCGGGATTGTAGGTGGCCGAGGCCAGGTGCCCGGCAGAGGGAGTTGGGCACAAAGGATGGCCTGTTTCCAGGGGTAAGTAAAGTCAGCTTCCCAGGTGCCTGATGTCAGTTTGTAGGAGGCCTTTGGCCCTCCAAGTGAAGCCGCGTTTCCAGCTTGTGGCAGCTTGCATGTGGAAGAACTCCGGTTCCGTTCGGGATTGTAGGTGGCCGAGGCCAGGTGCCCGGCAGAGGGAGTTGGGCACAAAGGATGTCCTTTTTCCAGAGATAAGTAAAGTCAGCTGCCCAGGTGCCTGATGTCAGTTTGTAGGAGGCCTTTGGCCCTCCAAGGGAAGCTAGTCTTCCAGCTTGTGGCAGCATGCATCTGGAAGAAATGCTGTTTCGTTCGGGATTGTAGGTGGCCGAGGCCAGGTGCCCGGCAGAGGGAGTTGGGCACAACGGATGGGCTGTTTCCAGGGGTAAGTAAAGTCAGCTGCCCAGGTGCCTGATGTCAGTTTGTAGGAGGCCTTTGGCCCTCCAAGGGAAGCTTGTCTTCCAGTTTGTGGCAGCTTGCATCTGGAAGAAATCCTGTTCCGTTCGGGATTGTAGGTGGGCGAGGCCTGGTGCTTGGCAGAGGGAGTTGGGCACAAAGGATGGGCTGTTTCCAGGAGTAAATTAAGTCAGCTACCCAAATGTCTGATGTCAGTTTATAGGAGGCCTTTGGCCCTCCAAGGAAAGCTAGTCTTCCTGTTAAAGGCAGCTTGCATCTGGAAGAAATCCTGTTCCGTTCGGGATTGTAGGTGGCCGAGGCCAGGTGCCCGGCAGAGGGAGTTGGGCACAAAGGATGGGCTGTTTCCAGGGGTAAGTAAAGTCAGCTGCCCAGGTGCCTGATGTCAGTTTGTAGGAGGCCTTTGGCCCTCCATGGGAAGCCAGGTTTCCTGCTTCTGGCAGCTTGCATCTGGAAGAATTCCTGTTCCGTTCGGGATTGTAGGTGGCCGAGGCCAGGTGCCCGGCAGAGGGAGTTGGGCACATATGATGGCTGGTTTCCAGTGGTAAGTAAGGTCAGCTGCCCAGGTGCCTGATGTCAGTTTGTAGGAGGCCTTTGGCCCTCCAAGGGATGACAGGCTTCCAGCTTGTGGCAGCTTGCATCTGGAAGAAATCCTGTTCCGTTCAGGATTGTAGGTGGCCGAGGCCTGGTGCCCGGCAGAGGGAGTTGGGCACAAATGATGGCCTGTTTCCAGGGGTAAGTAAAGTCAGCAGCCCAGGTGCCTGATGTCAGTTTGTAGGAGGCCTTTGGCCCTCCAAGGGAAGCTAGTCTTCCAGCTTGTGGCAGCTTGCATCTGGAAGAAATCCTGTTCCGTTCGGGATTGTAGGTGGGCGAGGCCCAGGGCCCGGCAGAGGGAGTTGGGCACAAAGGATGGGCTGTTTCCAGGGGTAAGTAAACTCAGATGCCCAGGTGCCTGATGTCAGTTTGTAGGAGGCCTTTGGCCCCCCAAGTGAAGCCGCGTTTCCAGCTTGTGGCAGCTTGCATCTGGAAGAACTCCGGTTCCGTTCGGGATTGTAGGTAGCAGAGGCCATCTGCCCGGCAGAGGGAGTTGGGCACAAAGGATGTGTTGTTTCCAGGGGTAAAAAAAGTCATCTGCCCAGGTGCCTGATGTCAGTTTTTAGGAGGCCTTTGGCCCTCCATGGGAAGCCAGGCTTCCTGCTTGTGGCAGCTTGCATCAGGAGGAAATCGTGTTCCGTTCGGGATTGTAGGGGGCCGGAGCTGGGTGCCCGGATGAGGGAGTTGGACACAAAGGATGGCCTGTTTCCAGGGGTAAGTAAAGTCAGCTGCCCAGGTGCCTGATGTCAGTTTGCAGGTGGCTATTGGTCCTCCATGGAAAGCCAGGCTTCCAGCTTGTGGCAGCTTGCATCGGGAAGTAATACTGATCTGTTCGGGATTGCAGGTGGCCGAGGCCTGGTGCCAGGCAGAGGGAGTTGGGCACAAAGGATGGCCTGTTTCCAGGGGGTAAGTAAAGTCAGCTGCCCAGGTGCCTGATGTCAGTTTGTAGGTGGCCTTTGACCCACCAAGAGAAGCCAGGTTTCCTGCTTGTGGCAACTTGCATCTGGAAGAAATCCTGTTACGTTCGGGATTGTAGGTGGCCGAGGCCTGGTGCCCAGCAGAGGGAGTTGGGCACAAAGGATGGCCTGTTTCCAGGGGTAAGTAAAGTCAGCTGCCCAGGTGCCTGATGTCAGTTTGTAGGAGGCATTTGGCCCTCCAAGGGAAGACAGGCTTCCAGTTTGTGGCAGCTTGCATATGGAAGAAATCCTGTTCCGTTCGGGATTGTAGGTGGCCGAGGCCAGGTGCCCGGCAGAGGGAGTTGGGCACAAATGATGGCCTGTTTCTTTAGGAAAGTAAAGTCAGCTGCCCAGGTGCCTGATGTCAGTTTGTAGGAGGCCTTTGGCCCTCCAAGTGAAGCCACATTTCCAGCTTGTGGCAGCTTGCATCTGGAAGAACTCCTGTTCGGTTCGGGATTGTAGGTGGCCAAAGCTGTGGGCCCGGCAGAGGGAGTTGGGCACAAAGGATGTCCTGTTTCCAGGGGTAAGTAAAGTCAGCTGCCCAGGTGCCTGATGTCAGTTTGTAGGAGGCCTTTGGCCCTCCAAGGGAAGCTTGTCTTCCAGTTTGTGGCAGCTTGCATCTGGAAGCAATCCTGTTCCGTTCGGGATTGTAGGTGGCCGAGACCTGGTGCCCGGCAGAGGGAGTTGGGCACAAAGGATGGGCTGTTTCCAGGGGTAAGTAAAGTCAGCTGCCCAGGTGCCTGATGTCAGTTTGTAGGAGGCCTTTGGCCCTTCAAGTGAAGCCACGTTTCCAGCTTGTGGCAGCTTGCATCTGGAAGAACTCCGGTTCCGTTCGGGATTGTAGGTGGCCGAGGCCATCTGCCCGGCAGAGGGAGTTGGGCACAAAGGATGTCTTGTTTCCAGGGGTAAGTAAAGTCATCTGCCCAGGTGCCTGATGTCAGTTTTTAGGAGGCCTTTGGCCCTCCATGGGAAGCCAGGCTTCCAGTTTGTGGCAGCTTGCATCTGGAAGAAATCCTGTTCCGTTCGGGATTGTAGGTGGCCGAGGCCAGGTGCCCGGCAGCGGGAGTTGGGCACAAATGATGGCCTCTTTCTTTAGGAAAGTAAAGTCAGCTGCCCCGGTGCCTGATGTCAGTTTGTAGGAGGCCTTTGGCCCTCCAAGTGAAGCCACATTTCCAGCTTATGGCAGCTTGCATCTGGAAGAACTCCTGTTCCGTTCAGGATTGTAGGTGGCCAAAGCTGTGGGCCCGGCTGAGGGAGTTGGGCACAAATGATGGCCTGTTTCCAGGGGTAAGTAAAGTCAGCTGCCCAGGTGCCTGATGTCAGTTTGTAGGAGGCCTTTGGCCCTCCAAGGTAAGCTTGTCTTCCTGTTCAAGGCAGTTTGCATCGGGAAGAAATCCTGTTCCGTTCGGGATTGTAGGTGGCCGGAGCTGGGTGCCCAGCTGAGGGAGTTAGGCACAAAGGATGGGCTGTTTCCAGGGGTAAGTAAAGTCAGCTGCCCAGGTGCCTGATGTCAGTTTGTAGGAGGCCTTTGGCCCTCCAAGGGAAGCTAGTCTTCAAGCTTGTGGCAGCTTGCATCTGGAAGAAATGCTGCTCCGTTCGGGATTGTAGGTGGCCGAGGCCAGGTGCCCGGCAGAGGGAGTTGGGCACAAAGGATGTCCTGTTTAGAGGGGTAAGTAAAGTCAGCTGCCCACGTGCCTGATGTCAGTTTGTAGGAGGCCTTTGACCCTCCATGGGAAGCCAGGCTTCCTGCTTGTGGCAGCTTGCATCTGGAAGAAATCCTGTTCCGTTCGGGATTGTAGGTGGGCGAGGCCAGGTGCCCGGCAGAGGGAGTTGGGCACAAAGGATGGGCTGTTTCCAGGGGTAAGTAAACTCAGATGCCCAGGTGCCTGATGTCAGTTTGTAGGAGGCCTTTGGCCCCCCAAGTGAAGCCGCGTTTCCAGCTTGTGGCAGCTTGCATCTGGAAGAACTCCGGTTCCGTTCGGGATTGTAGGTGGCCGAGGCCATCTGCCCGGCAGAGGGAGTTGGGCACAAAGGATGTCTTGTTTCCAGGGGTAAGTAAAGTCATCTGCCCAGGTGCCTGATGTCAGTTTTTAGGAGGCCTTTGGCCCTCCATGGGAAGCCAGGCTTCCTGCTTGTGGCAGCTTGCATCAGGAGAAAATCGTGTTCCGTTCGGGATTGTAGGGGTCCGGAGCTGGGTGCCCGGCAGAGGGAGTTGGACACAAAGGATGGGCTGTTTCCAGGGGTAAGTAAAGTCAGCTGCCCAGGTGCCTGATGTCAGTTTGCAGGTGGCTATTGGTCCTCCATGGAAAGCCCGGCTTCCAGCTTGTGGCAGCTTGCATCGGGAAGTAATACTGATCTGTTCGGGATTGCAGGTGGCCGAGGCCTGGTGCCAGGCAGAGGGAGTTGGTCACAAAGGATGGCCTGTTTCCAGGGGTAAGTAAAGTCAGCTGCCCAGGTGCCTGATGTCAGTTTGTAGGAGGCCTTTGGCCCTCCAAGGGATGACAGGCTTCCAGTTTGTGGCAGCTTGCATCTGGAAGAAATCCTTTTCTGTTTGGGATTGTAGGTGGCCGAGGCCAGGTGCCCGGCAGAGGGAGTTGGGCAAAAATGATGGCCTGTTTCTTTAGGAAAGTAAAGTCAGCTGCCCCGGTGCCTGATGTCAGTTTGTAGGAGGCCTTTGGCCCTCCAAGTGAAGCCACATTTCCAGCTTGTGGCAGCTTGCATCTGGAAGAACTCCTGTTCCGTTCAGGATTGTAGGTGGCCAAAGCTGTGGGCCCGGCTGAGGGAGTTGGGCACAAACGATGGGCTGTTTCCAGGGGTAAGTAAAGTCAGCTGCCCAGGTGCCTGATGTCAGTTTGTAGGAGGCCTTTGGCCCTCCAAGGGAAGCTTGTCTTCCAGTTTGTGGCAGCTTGCATCTGGAAGCAATCCTGTTCCGTTCGGGATTGTAGGTGGCCGAGACCTGGTGCCCGGCAGAGGGAGTTGGGCACAAAGGATGGGCTGTTTCCAGGGGTAAGTAAAGTCAGCTGCCCAGGTGCCTGATGCCAGTTTGTAGGAGGCCTTTGTTCCTCCATGGGAAACCAGTCTTCCAGCTTGTGGCAGCTTGCATCTGGAAGAAATCCTGTTCCGTTCGGGATTGTAGGTGGCCGAGGCCAGGTGCCCGGCAGAGGGAGTTGGGCACAAAGGATGGCCTGTTTCCAGGGGTAAGTAAAGTCAGCTGCCCAGGTGGCCTGATGTCAGTTTGTAGGAGGCCTTTGGCCCTCCAAGTGAAGCCGCGTTTCCAGCTTGTGGCAGCTTGCATCTGGAAGAACTCCGGTTCCGTTCGGGATTGTAGGTGGCCGAGGCCAGGTGCCCGGCAGAGGGAGTTGGGCACAAAGGATGTCCTTTTTCCAGAGATAAGTAAAGTCAGCTGCCCAGGTGCCTGATGTCAGTTTGTAGGAGGCCTTTGGCCCTCCAAGGGAAGCTTGTCTTCCAGTTTGTGGCAGCTTGCATCTGGAAGAAATCCTGTTCCGTTCGGGATTGTAGGTGGGCGAGGCCTGGTGCTTGGCAGAGGGAGTTGGGCACAAAGGATGGGCTGTTTCCAGGGGTAAGTTAAGTCAGCTGCCCAAATGTCTGATGTCAGTTTGTAGGAGGCCTTTGGCCAACCAAGGGAAGCTAGTCTTCCTGTTAAAGGCAGCTTGCATCAGGAGGAAATCGTGTTCCGTTCGGGATTGTAGGGGGCCGGAGCTGGGTGCCCGGATGAGGGAGTTGGACACAAAGGATGGCCTGTTTCCAGGGGTAAGTAAAGTCAGCTGCCAGGTGCCTGATGTCAGTTTGCAGGTGGCTATTGGTCCTCCATGGAAAGCCAGGCTTCCAGCTTGTGGCAGCTTGCATCGGGAAGTAATACTGATCTGTTCGGGATTGCAGGTGGCCGAGGCCTGGTGCCAGGCAGAGGGAGTTGGGCACAAAGGATGGCCTGTTTCCAGGGGTAAGTAAAGTCAGCTGCCCAGGTGCCTGATGTCAGTTTGTAGGTGGCCTTTGACCCACCAAGAGAAGCCAGGTTTCCTGCTTGTGGCAACTTGCATCTGGAAGAAATCCTGTTACGTTCGGGATTGTAGGTGGCCGAGGCCTGGTGCCCAGCAGAGGGAGTTGGGCACAAAGGATGGCCTGTTTCCAGGGGTAAGTAAAGTCAGCTGCCCAGGTGCCTGATGTCAGTTTGTAGGAGGCATTTGGCCCTCCAAGGGAAGACAGGCTTCCAGTTTGTGGCAGCTTGCATATGGAAGAAATCCTGTTCCGTTCGGGATTGTAGGTGGCCGAGGCCAGGTGCCCGGCAGAGGGAGTTGGGCACAAATGATGGCCTGTTTCTTTAGGAAAGTAAAGTCAGCTGCCCAGGTGCCTGATGTCAGTTTGTAGGAGGCCTTTGGCCCTCCAAGTGAAGCCACATTTCCAGCTTGTGGCAGCTTGCATCTGGAAGAACTCCTGTTCGGTTCGGGATTGTAGGTGGCCAAAGCTGTGGGCCCGGCAGAGGGAGTTGGGCACAAAGGATGTCCTGTTTCCAGGGGTAAGTAAAGTCAGCTGCCCAGGTGCCTGATGTCAGTTTGTAGGAGGCCTTTGGCCCTTCATGGGAAGCTTGTCTTCCTGTTCAAGGCAGTTTGCATCGGGAAGAAATCCTGTTTCGTTCGGGATTGTAGGTGGCCGGAGCTGGGTGCCCAGCTGAGGGAGTTAGGCACAAAGGATGGCCTGTTTCCAAGGGTAAGTAAAGTCAGCTGCCCAGGTGCCTGATGTCAGTTTGTAGGAGGCCTTTGGCCCTCCATGGGAAGCCAGGCTTCCTGCTTGTGGCAGCTTGCATCTGGAAGAAATCCTGTTCCGTTCAGGATTGTAGGTGGCCGAGGCCTGGTGCCCGGCAGAGGGAGTTGGGCACAAAGGATGGGCTGTTTCCAGGGGTAAGTAAAGTCAGCTGCCCAGGTGCCTGATGTCAGTTTGTAGGAGGCCTTTGGCCCTCCAAGGGAAGCTTGTCTTCCAGTTTGTGGCAGCTTGCATCTGGAAGAAATCCTGTTCCGTTCGGGATTGTAGGTGGGCGAGGCCTGGTGCCCGGCAGAGGGAGTTGGGCACAAAGGATGGCCTGTTTCCAGGGGTAAGTAAAGTCAGCTGCCCAGGTGCCTGATGTCAGTTTGTAGGAGGCCTTTGGCCCTCCAAGGGAAGCTTGTCTTCCAGTTTGTTGCAGCTTGCATCTGGAAGAAATCCTGTTCCGTTCGGGATTGTAGGTGGGCGAGGCCTGGTGCTTGGCAGAGGGAGTTGGGCACAAAGGATGGGCTGTTTCCAGGGGTAAGTTAAGTCAGCTGACCAAATGTCTGATGTCAGTTTATAGGAGGCCTTTGGCCCTCCAAGGGAAGCTAGTCTTCCTGTTAAAGGCAGCTTGCATCTGGAAGAAATCCTGTTCCGTTCGGGATTGTAGGTGGGCGAGGCCAGGTGCCCGGCAGAGGGAGTTGGGCATATATGATGGCTGGTTTCCAGGGGTAAGTAAGGTCAGCTGCCCAGGTGCCTGATGTCAGTTTGTAGGAGGCCTTTGGCCCTCCAAGGGATGACATGCTTCCAGTTTGTGGCAGCTTGCATCTGGAAGAAATCCTGTTCCGTTCGGGATTGTAGGGGGCCGGAGCTGGGTGCCCGGATGAGGGAGTTGGACACAAAGGATGGGCTGTTTCCAGGGGTAAGTAAAGTCAGCTGCCCAGGTGCCTGATGTCAGTTTGCAGGTGGCTATTGGTCCTCCATGGAAAGCCAGGCTTCCAGCTTGTGGCAGCTTGCATCGGGAAGTAATACTGATCTGTTCGGGATTGCAGGTGGCCGAGGCCTGGTGCCCGGCAGAGGGAGTTGGGCACAAAGGATGGCCTGTTTCCAGGGGTAAGTAAAGTCAGCTGCCCAGGTGCCTGATGTCAGTTTGTAGGAGGCCTTTGGCCCTCCAAGGGAAGCTTGTCTTCCAGTTTGTGGCAGCTTGCATCTGGATGCAATCCTGTTCCGTTCGGGATTGTAGGTGGGCAAAACCTGGTGCCCGGCAGAGGAAGTTGGGCCCAAAGATGGGCTGTTTCCAGGGGTAAGTAAAGTCAGCTGCCCAGGTGCCTGATGTCAGTTTGTAGGAGGCCTTTGGCCCTCCAAGAGAAGCTTGTCTTCCAGTTTGTGGCAGCTTGCATCTGGAAGCAATCCTGTTCCGTGCGGGATTGTAGGTGGCCGAGACCTGGTGCCCGGCAGAGGGAGTTGGGCACAAAGGATGGGCTGTTTCCAGGGGTAAGTAAAGTCAGCTGCCCAGGTGCCTAATGCCAGTTTGTAGGAGGCCTTTGTTCCTCCATGGGAAACCAGTCTTCCAGCTTGTGGCAGCTTGCATCTGGAAGAAATCCTGTTCCGTTCGGGATTGTAGGTGGCCGAGGCCAGGTGCCCGGCAGAGGGAGTTGGGCACAAAGGATGGCCTGTTTCCAGGGGTAAGTAAAGTCAGCTGCCCAGGTGCCTGATGTCAGTTTGTAGGAGGCCTTTGGCCCTCCAAGTGAAGCCGCGTTTCCAGCTTGTGGCAGCTTGCATCTGGAAGAACTCCGGTTCCGTTCGGGATTGTAGGTGGCCGAGGCCAGGTGCCCGGCAGAGGGAGTTGGGCACAAAGGATGTCCTTTTTCCAGAGATAAGTAAAGTCAGCTGCCCAGGTGCCTGATGTCAGTTTGTAGGAGGCCTTTGGCCCTCCAAGGGAAGCTAGTCTTCCAGCTTGTGGCAGCATGCATCTGGAAGAAATGCTGTTTCGTTCGGGATTGTAGGTGGCCGAGGCCAGGTGCCCGGCAGAGGGAGTTGGGCACAACGGATGGGCTGTTTCCAGGGGTAAGTAAAGTCAGCTGCCCAGGTGCCTGATGTCAGTTTGTAGGAGGCCTTTGGCCCTCCAAGGGAAGCTTGTCTTCCAGTTTGTGGCAGCTTGCATCTGGAAGAAATCCTGTTCCGTTCGGGATTGTAGGTGGGCGAGGCCTGGTGCTTGGCAGAGGGAGTTGGGCACAAAGGATGGGCTGTTTCCAGGAGTAAATTAAGTCAGCTACCCAAATGTCTGATGTCAGTTTATAGGAGGCCTTTGGCCCTCCAAGGAAAGCTAGTCTTCCTGTTAAAGGCAGCTTGCATCTGGAAGAAATCCTGTTCCGTTCGGGATTGTAGGTGGCCGAGGCCAGGTGCCCGGCAGAGGGAGTTGGGCACAAAGGATGGGCTGTTTCCAGGGGTAAGTAAAGTCAGCTGCCCAGGTGCCTGATGTCAGTTTGTAGGAGGCCTTTGGCCCTCCATGGGAAGCCAGGTTTCCTGCTTCTGGCAGCTTGCATCTGGAAGAATTCCTGTTCCGTTCGGGATTGTAGGTGGCCGAGGCCAGGTGCCCGGCAGAGGGAGTTGGGCACATATGATGGCTGGTTTCCAGTGGTAAGTAAGGTCAGCTGCCCAGGTGCCTGATGTCAGTTTGTAGGAGGCCTTTGGCCCTCCAAGGGATGACAGGCTTCCAGCTTGTGGCAGCTTGCATCTGGAAGAAATCCTGTTCCGTTCAGGATTGTAGGTGGCCGAGGCCTGGTGCCCGGCAGAGGGAGTTGGGCACAAATGATGGCCTGTTTCCAGGGGTAAGTAAAGTCAGCAGCCCAGGTGCCTGATGTCAGTTTGTAGGAGGCCTTTGGCCCTCCAAGGGAAGCTAGTCTTCCAGCTTGTGGCAGCTTGCATCTGGAAGAAATCCTGTTCCGTTCGGGATTGTAGGTGGGCGAGGCCCAGGGCCCGGCAGAGGGAGTTGGGCACAAAGGATGGGCTGTTTCCAGGGGTAAGTAAAGTCAGCTGCCCAGGTGCCTGATGTCAGTTTGTAGGAGGCCTTTGGCCCTTCAAGTGAAGCCACGTTTCCAGCTTGTGGCAGCTTGCATCTGGAAGAACTCCGGTTCCGTTCGGGATTGTAGGTGGCCGAGGCCATCTGCCCGGCAGAGGGAGTTGGGCACAAAGGATGTCTTGTTTCCAGGGGTAAGTAAAGTCATCTGCCCAGGTGCCTGATGTCAGTTTTTAGGAGGCCTTTGGCCCTCCATGGGAAGCCAGGCTTCCTGCTTGTGGCAGCTTGCATCTGGAAGAAATCGTGTTCCGTTCGGGATTGTAGGGGTCCGGAGCTGGGTGCCCGGATGAGGGAGTTGGACACAAAGGATGGGCTGTTTCCAGGGGTAAGTAAAGTCAGCTGCCCAGGTGCCTGATGTCAGTTTGCAGGTGGCTATTGGTCCTCCATGGAAAGCCCGGCTTCCAGCTTGTGGCAGCTTGCATCGGGAAGTAATACTGATCTGTTCGGGATTGCAGGTGGCCGAGGCCTGGTGCCCGGCAGAGGGAGTTGGTCACAAAGGATGGCCTGTTTCCAGGGGTAAGTAAAGTCAGCTGCCCAGGTGCCTGATGTCAGTTTGTAGGAGGCCTTTGGCCCTCCAAGGGATGACAGGCTTCCAGTTTGTGGCAGCTTGCATCTGGAAGAAATCCTTTTCTGTTTGGGATTGTAGGTGGCCGAGGCCAGGTGCCCGGCAGAGGGAGTTGGGCAAAAATGATGGCCTGTTTCTTTAGGAAAGTAAAGTCAGCTGCCCCGGTGCCTGATGTCAGTTTGTAGGAGGCCTTTGGCCCTCCAAGTGAAGCCACATTTCCAGCTTGTGGCAGCTTGCATCTGGAAGAACTCCTGTTCCGTTCAGGATTGTAGGTGGCCAAAGCTGTGGGCCCGGCTGAGGGAGTTGGGCACAAAGGATGGCTGTTTCCAGGGGTAAGTAAAGTCAGCTGCCCAGGTGCCTGATGTCAGTTTGTAGGAGGCCTTTGGCCCTCCAAGGGAAGCTTGTCTTCCAGTTTGTGGCAGCTTGCATCTGGAAGCAATCCTGTTCCGTTCGGGATTGTAGGTGGCCGAGACCTGGTGCCCGGCAGAGGGAGTTGGGCACAAAGGATGGGCTGTTTCCAGGGGTAAGTAAAGTCAGCTGCCCAGGTGCCTGATGTCAGTTTGTAGGAGGCCTTTGGCCCTTCAAGTGAAGCCACGTTTCCAGCTTGTGGCAGCTTGCATCTGGAAGAACTCCGGTTCCGTTCGGGATTGTAGGTGGCCGAGGCCATCTGCCCGGCAGAGGGAGTTGGGCACAAAGGATGTCTTGTTTCCAGGGGTAAGTAAAGTCATCTGCCCAGGTGCCTGATGTCAGTTTTTAGGAGGCCTTTGGCCCTCCATGGGAAGCCAGGCTTCCAGTTTGTGGCAGCTTGCATCTGGAAGAAATCCTGTTCCGTTCGGGATTGTAGGTGGCCGAGGCCAGGTGCCCGGCAGCGGGAGTTGGGCACAAATGATGGCCTCTTTCTTTAGGAAAGTAAAGTCAGCTGCCCCGGTGCCTGATGTCAGTTTGTAGGAGGCCTTTGGCCCTCCAAGTGAAGCCACATTTCCAGCTTATGGCAGCTTGCATCTGGAAGAACTCCTGTTCCGTTCAGGATTGTAGGTGGCCAAAGCTGTGGGCCCGGCTGAGGGAGTTGGGCACAAATGATGGCCTGTTTCCAGGGGTAAGTAAAGTCAGCTGCCCAGGTGCCTGATGTCAGTTTGTAGGAGGCCTTTGGCCCTCCAAGGTAAGCTTGTCTTCCTGTTCAAGGCAGTTTGCATCGGGAAGAAATCCTGTTCCGTTCGGGATTGTAGGTGGCCGGAGCTGGGTGCCCAGCTGAGGGAGTTAGGCACAAAGGATGGGCTGTTTCCAGGGGTAAGTAAAGTCAGCTGCCCAGGTGCCTGATGTCAGTTTGTAGGAGGCCTTTGGCCCTCCAAGGGAAGCTAGTCTTCAAGCTTGTGGCAGCTTGCATCTGGAAGAAATGCTGCTCCGTTCGGGATTGTAGGTGGCCGAGGCCAGGTGCCCGGCAGAGGGAGTTGGGCACAAAGGATGTCCTGTTTAGAGGGGTAAGTAAAGTCAGCTGCCCACGTGCCTGATGTCAGTTTGTAGGAGGCCTTTGACCCTCCATGGGAAGCCAGGCTTCCTGCTTGTGGCAGCTTGCATCTGGAAGAAATCCTGTTCCGTTCGGGATTGTAGGTGGGCGAGGCCAGGTGCCCGGCAGAGGGAGTTGGGCACAAAGGATGGGCTGTTTCCAGGGGTAAGTAAACTCAGATGCCCAGGTGCCTGATGTCAGTTTGTAGGAGGCCTTTGGCCCCCCAAGTGAAGCCGCGTTTCCAGCTTGTGGCAGCTTGCATCTGGAAGAACTCCGGTTCCGTTCGGGATTGTAGGTGGCCGAGGCCATCTGCCCGGCAGAGGGAGTTGGGCACAAAGGATGTCTTGTTTCCAGGGGTAAGTAAAGTCATCTGCCCAGGTGCCTGATGTCAGTTTTTAGGAGGCCTTTGGCCCTCCATGGGAAGCCAGGCTTCCTGCTTGTGGCAGCTTGCATCAGGAGAAAATCGTGTTCCGTTCGGGATTGTAGGGGTCCGGAGCTGGGTGCCCGGCAGAGGGAGTTGGACACAAAGGATGGGCTGTTTCCAGGGGTAAGTAAAGTCAGCTGCCCAGGTGCCTGATGTCAGTTTGCAGGTGGCTATTGGTCCTCCATGGAAAGCCCGGCTTCCAGCTTGTGGCAGCTTGCATCGGGAAGTAATACTGATCTGTTCGGGATTGCAGGTGGCCGAGGCCTGGTGCCAGGCAGAGGGAGTTGGTCACAAAGGATGGCCTGTTTCCAGGGGTAAGTAAAGTCAGCTGCCCAGGTGCCTGATGTCAGTTTGTAGGAGGCCTTTGGCCCTCCAAGGGATGACAGGCTTCCAGTTTGTGGCAGCTTGCATCTGGAAGAAATCCTTTTCTGTTTGGGATTGTAGGTGGCCGAGGCCAGGTGCCCGGCAGAGGGAGTTGGGCAAAAATGATGGCCTGTTTCTTTAGGAAAGTAAAGTCAGCTGCCCCGGTGCCTGATGTCAGTTTGTAGGAGGCCTTTGGCCCTCCAAGTGAAGCCACATTTCCAGCTTGTGGCAGCTTGCATCTGGAAGAACTCCTGTTCCGTTCAGGATTGTAGGTGGCCAAAGCTGTGGGCCCGGCTGAGGGAGTTGGGCACAAACGATGGGCTGTTTCCAGGGGTAAGTAAAGTCAGCTGCCCAGGTGCCTGATGTCAGTTTGTAGGAGGCCTTTGGCCCTCCAAGGGAAGCTTGTCTTCCAGTTTGTGGCAGCTTGCATCTGGAAGCAATCCTGTTCCGTTCGGGATTGTAGGTGGCCGAGACCTGGTGCCCGGCAGAGGGAGTTGGGCACAAAGGATGGGCTGTTTCCAGGGGTAAGTAAAGTCAGCTGCCCAGGTGCCTGATGCCAGTTTGTAGGAGGCCTTTGTTCCTCCATGGGAAACCAGTCTTCCAGCTTGTGGCAGCTTGCATCTGGAAGAAATCCTGTTCCGTTCGGGATTGTAGGTGGCCGAGGCCAGGTGCCCGGCAGAGGGAGTTGGGCACAAAGGATGGCCTGTTTCCAGGGGTAAGTAAAGTCAGCTGCCCAGGTGCCTGATGTCAGTTTGTAGGAGGCCTTTGGCCCTCCAAGTGAAGCCGCGTTTCCAGCTTGTGGCAGCTTGCATCTGGAAGAACTCCGGTTCCGTTCGGGATTGTAGGTGGCCGAGGCCAGGTGCCCGGCAGAGGGAGTTGGGCACAAAGGATGTCCTTTTTCCAGAGATAAGTAAAGTCAGCTGCCCAGGTGCCTGATGTCAGTTTGTAGGAGGCCTTTGGCCCTCCAAGGGAAGCTTGTCTTCCAGTTTGTGGCAGCTTGCATCTGGAAGAAATCCTGTTCCGTTCGGGATTGTAGGTGGGCGAGGCCTGGTGCTTGGCAGAGGGAGTTGGGCACAAAGGATGGGCTGTTTCCAGGGGTAAGTTAAGTCAGCTGCCCAAATGTCTGATGTCAGTTTGTAGGAGGCCTTTGGCCAACCAAGGGAAGCTAGTCTTCCTGTTAAATGCAGCTTGCATCTGGAAGAAATCCTGTTCCGTTCGGGATTGTAGGTGGCCGAGGCCAGGTGCCCGGCAGAGGGAGTTGTTCACAAAGGATGGGCTGTTTCCAGGGGTAAGTAAAGTCAGCTGCCCAGGTGCCTGATGTCAGTTAGTAGGAGGCCTTTGGCCCTCCATGGGAAGCCAGGTTTACTGCTTGTGGCAGCTTGCATCTGGAAGAAATCCTGTTCCGTTCGGGATTGTAGGTGGCCGAGGCCAGGTGCCCGGCAGAGGGAGTTGGGCACATATGATGGCTGGTTTCCAGTGGTAAGTAAGGTCAGCTGCCCAGGTTCCTGATGTCAGTTTGTAGGAGCCCTTTGGCCTTCCAAGGGATGACAGGCTTCCAGTTTGTGGCAGCTTGCATCTGGAAGAAATCCTGTTCCGTTCAGGATTGTAGGTGGCCGAGGCCTGGTGCCCGGCAGAGGGAGTTGGGCACAAAGGATGGCCTGTTTCCAGGGGTAAGTAAAGTCAGCAGCCCAGGTGCCTGATGTCAGTTTGTAGGAGGCCTTTGGCCCTCCAAGGGAAGCTAGTCTTCCAGCTTGTGGCAGCTTGCATCTGGAAGAAATCCTGTTCCGTTCGGGATTGTAGGTGGGCGAGGCCCGGTGCCCGGCAGAGGGAGTTTGGCACAAAGGATGGGCTGTTTCCCGGGGTAAGTAAAGTCAGCTGCCCAGGTGCCTGATGTCAGTTTTTAGGAGGCCTTTGGCCCCCCAAGTGAAGCCACGTTTCCAGCTTGTGGCAGCTTGCATCTGGAAGAACTCCGGTTCCGTTCGGGATTGTAGGTGGCCGAGGCCATCTGCCCGGCAGAGGGAGTTGGGCACAAAGGATGTCTTGTTTCCAGGGGTAAGTAAAGTCATCTGCCCAGGTGCCTGATGTCAGTTTGTAGGAGGCCTTTGGCCCTCCAAGTGAAACCACATTTCCAGCTTATGGCAGCTTGCATCTGGAAGAACTCCTGTTCCGTTCAGGATTGTAGGTGGCCAAAGCTGTGGGCCCGGCTGAGGGAGTTGGGCACAAATGATGGCCTGTTTCCAGGGGTAAGTAAAGTCAGCTGCCCAGGTGCCTGATGTCAGTTTGTAGGAGGCCTTTGGCCCTCCAAGGGAAGCTTGTCTTCCTGTTCAAGGCAGTTTGCATCGGGAAGAAATCCTGTTCCGTTCGGGATTGTAGGTGGCCGGAGCTGGGTGCCCAGCTGAGGGAGTTAGGCACAAAGGATGGGCTGTTTCCAGGGGTAAGTAAAGTCAGCTGCCCAGGTGCCTGATGTCAGTTTCTAGGAGGCCTTTGGCCCTCCAAGGGAAGCTAGTCTTCAAGCTTGTGGCAGCTTGCATCTGGAAGAAATGCTGCTCCGTTCGGGATTGTAGGTGGCCGAGGCCAGGTGCCCGGCAGAGGGAGTTGGGCACAAAGGATGTCCTGTTTAGAGGGGTAAGTAAAGTCAGCTGCCCACGTGCCTGATGTCAGTTTGTAGGAGGTCTTTGGCCCTCCATGGGAAGCCAGGCTTCCTGCTTGTGGCAGCTTGCATCTGGAAGAAATCCTGTTCCGTTCGGGATTGTAGGTGGGCGAGGCCAGGTGCCCGGCAGAGGGAGTTGGGCACAAAGGATGGGCTGTTTCCAGGGGTAAGTAAACTCAGATGCCCAGGTGCCTGATGTCAGTTTGTAGGAGGCCTTTGGCCCCCCAAGTGAAGCCGCGTTTCCAGCTTGTGGCAGCTTGCATCTGGAAGAACTCCGGTTCCGTTCGGGATTGTAGGTAGCCGAGGCCATCTGCCCGGCAGAGGGAGTTGGGCACAAAGGATGTCTTGTTTCCAGGGGTAAGTAAAGTCATCTGCCCAGGTGCCTGATGTCAGTTTTTAGGAGGCCTTTGGCCCTCCATGGGAAGCCAGGCTTCCTGCTTGTGGCAGCTTGCATCAGGAGGAAATCGTGTTCCGTTCGGGATTGTAGGGGGCCGGAGCTGGGTGCCCGGATGAGGGAGTTGGACACAAAGGATGGCCTGTTTCCAGGGGTAAGTAAAGTCAGCTGCCCAGGTGCCTGATGTCAGTTTGCAGGTGGCTATTGGTCCTCCATGGAAAGCCAGGCTTCCAGCTTGTGGCAGCTTGCATCGGGAAGTAATACTGATCTGTTCGGGATTGCAGGTGGCCGAGGCCTGGTGCCAGGCAGAGGGAGTTGGGCACAAAGGATGGCCTGTTTCCAGGGGTAAGTAAAGTCAGCTGCCCAGGTGCCTGATGTCAGTTTGTACGTGGCCTTTGACCCACCAAGAGAAGCCAGGTTTCCTGCTTGTGGCAACTTGCATCTGGAAGAAATCCTGTTACGTTCGGGATTGTAGGTGGCCGAGGCCTGGTGCCCAGCAGAGGGAGTTGGGCACAAAGGATGGCCTGTTTCCAGGGGTAAGTAAAGTCAGCTGCCCAGGTGCCTGATGTCAGTTTGTAGGAGGAATTTGGCCCTCCAAGGGAAGACAGGCTTCCAGTTTGTGGCAGCTTGCATATGGAAGAAATCCTGTTCCGTTCGGGATTGTAGGTGGCCGAGGCCAGGTGCCCGGCAGAGGGAGTTGGGCACAAATGATGGCCTGTTTCTTTAGGAAAGTAAAGTCAGCTGCCCAGGTGCCTGATGTCAGTTTGTAGGAGGCCTTTGGCCCTCCAAGTGAAGCCACATTTCCAGCTTGTGGCAGCTTGCATCTGGAAGAACTCCTGTTCGGTTCGGGATTGTAGGTGGCCAAAGCTGTGGGCCCGGCAGAGGGAGTTGGGCACAAAGGATGTCCTGTTTCCAGGGGTAAGTAAAGTCAGCTGCCCAGGTGCCTGATGTCAGTTTGTAGGAGGCCTTTGGCCCTCCATGGGAAGCTTGTCTTCCTGTTCAAGGCAGTTTGCATCGGGAAGAAATCCTGTTTCGTTCGGGATTGTAGGTGGCCGGAGCTGGGTGCCCAGCTGAGGGAGTTAGGCACAAAGGATGGCCTGTTTCCAAGGGTAAGTAAAGTCAGCTGCCCAGGTGCCTGATGTCAGTTTGTAGGAGGCCTTTGGCCCTCCATGGGAAGCCAGGCTTCCTGCTTGTGGCAGCTTGCATCTGGAAGAAATCCTGTTCCGTTCAGGATTGTAGGTGGCCGAGGCCTGGTGCCCGGCAGAGGGAGTTGGGCACAAAGGATGGGCTGTTTCCAGGGGTAAGTAAAGTCAGCTGCCCAGGTGCCTGATGTCAGTTTGTAGGAGGCCTTTGGCCCTCCAAGGGAAGCTTGTCTTCCAGTTTGTGGCAGCTTGCATCTGGAAGAAATCCTGTTCCGTTCGGGATTGTAGGTGGGCGAGGCCTGGTGCCCGGCAGAGGGAGTTGGGCACAAAGGATGGCCTGTTTCCAGGGGTAAGTAAAGTCAGCTGCCCAGGTGCCTGATGTCAGTTTGTAGGAGGCCTTTGGCCCTCCAAGGGAAGCTTGTCTTCCAGTTTGTGGCAGCTTGCATCTGGAAGAAATCCTGTTCCGTTCGGGATTGTAGGTGGGCGAGGCCTGGTGCTTGGCAGAGGGAGTTGGGCACAAAGGATGGGCTGTTTCCAGGGGTAAGTTAAGTCAGCTGCCCAAATGTCTGATGTCAGTTTATAGGAGGCCTTTGGCCCTCCAAGGGAAGCTAGTCTTCCTGTTAAAGGCAGCTTGCATCTGGAAGAAATCCTGTTCCGTTCGGGATTGTAGGTGGGCGAGGCCAGGTGCCCGGCAGAGGGAGTTGGGCACATATGATGGCTGGTTTCCAGGGGTAAGTAAGGTCAGCTGCCCAGGTGCCTGATGTCAGTTTGTAGGAGGCCTTTGGCCCTCCAAGGGATGACATGCTTCCAGTTTGTGGCAGCTTGCATCTGGAAGAAATCCTGTTCCGTTCGGGATTGTAGGGGGCCGGAGCTGGGTGCCCGGATGAGGGAGTTGGACACAAAGGATGGGCTGTTTCCAGGGGTAAGTAAAGTCAGCTGCCCAGGTGCCTGATGTCAGTTTGCAGGTGGCTATTGGTCCTCCATGGAAAGCCAGGCTTCCAGCTTGTGGCAGCTTGCATCGGGAAGTAATACTGATCGGTTCGGGATTGCAGGTGGCCGAGGCCTGGTGCCCGGCAGAGGGAGTTGGGCACAAAGGATGGCCTGTTTCCAGGGGTAAGTAAAGTCAGCTGCCCAGGTGCCTGATGTCAGTTTGTAGGAGGCCTTTGGCCCTCCAAGGGAAGCTTGTCTTCCAGTTTGTGGCAGCTTGCATCTGGATGCAATCCTGTTCCGTTCGGGATTGTAGGTGGGCAAAACCTGGTGCCCGGCAGAGGAAGTTGGGCCCAAAGATGGGCTGTTTCCAGGGGTAAGTAAAGTCAGCTGCCCAGGTGCCTGATGTCAGTTTGTAGGAGGCCTTTGGCCCTCCAAGGGAAGCTTGTCTTCCAGTTTGTGGCAGCTTGCATCTGGAAGCAATCCTGTTCCGTGCGGGATTGTAGGTGGCCGAGACCTGGTGCCCGGCAGAGGGAGTTGGGCACAAAGGATGGGCTGTTTCCAGGGGTAAGTAAAGTCAGCTGCCCAGGTGCCTAATGCCAGTTTGTAGGAGGCCTTTGTTCCTCCATGGGAAACCAGTCTTCCAGCTTGTGGCAGCTTGCATCTGGAAGAAATCCTGTTCCGTTCGGGATTGTAGGTGGCCGAGGCCAGGTGCCCGGCAGAGGGAGTTGGGCACAAAGGATGGCCTGTTTCCAGGGGTAAGTAAAGTCAGCTGCCCAGGTGCCTGATGTCAGTTTGTAGGAGGCCTTTGGCCCTCCAAGTGAAGCCGCGTTTCCAGCTTGTGGCAGCTTGCATGTGGAAGAACTCCGGTTCCGTTCGGGATTGTAGGTGGCCGAGGCCAGGTGCCCGGCAGAGGGAGTTGGGCACAAAGGATGTCCTTTTTCCAGAGATAAGTAAAGTCAGCTGCCCAGGTGCCTGATGTCAGTTTGTAGGAGGCCTTTGGCCCTCCAAGGGAAGCTAGTCTTCCAGCTTGTGGCAGCATGCATCTGGAAGAAATGCTGTTTCGTTCGGGATTGTAGGTGGCCGAGGCCAGGTGCCCGGCAGAGGGAGTTGGGCACAACGGATGGGCTGTTTCCAGGGGTAAGTAAAGTCAGCTGCCCAGGTGCCTGATGTCAGTTTGTAGGAGGCCTTTGGCCCTCCAAGGGATGCTTGTCTTCCAGTTTGTGGCAGCTAGCATCTGGAAGAAATCCTGTTCCGTTCGGGATTGTAGGTGGGCGAGGCCTGGTGCTTGGCAGAGGGAGTTGGGCACAAAGGATGGGCTGTTTCCAGGAGTAAATTAAGTCAGCTACCCAAATGTCTGATGTCAGTTTATAGGAGGCCTTTGGCCCTCCAAGGAAAGCTAGTCTTCCTGTTAAAGGCAGCTTGCATCTGGAAGAAATCCTGTTCCGTTCGGGATTGTAGGTGGCCGAGGCCAGGTGCCCGGCAGAGGGAGTTGGGCACAAAGGATGGGCTGTTTCCAGGGGTAAGTAAAGTCAGCTGCCCAGGTGCCTGATGTCAGTTTGTAGGAGGCCTTTGGCCCTCCATGGGAAGCCAGGTTTCCTGCTTCTGGCAGCTTGCATCTGGAAGAAATCCTGTTCCGTTCGGGATTGTAGGTGGCCGAGGCCAGGTGCCCGGCAGAGGGAGTTGGGCACATATGATGGCTGGTTTCCAGTGGTAATAAGGTCAGCTGCCCAGGTGCCTGATGTCAGTTTGTAGGAGGCCTTTGGCCCTCCAAGGGATGACAGGCTTCCAGCTTGTGGCAGCTTGCATCTGGAAGAAATCCTGTTCCGTTCAGGATTGTAGGTGGCCGAGGCCTGGTGCCCGGCAGAGGGAGTTGGGCACAAATGATGGCCTGTTTCCAGGGGTAAGTAAAGTCAGCAGCCCAGGTGCCTGATGTCAGTTTGTAGGAGGCCTTTGGCCCTCCAAGGGAAGCTAGTCTTCCAGCTTGTGGCAGCTTGCATCTGGAAGAAATCCTGTTCCGTTCGGGATTGTAGGTGGGCGAGGCCCAGGGCCCGGCAGAGGGAGTTGGGCACAAAGGATGGGCTGTTTCCAGGGGTAAGTAAACTCAGATGCCCAGGTGCCTGATGTCAGTTTGTAGGAGGCCTTTGGCCCCCCAAGTGAAGCCGCGTTTCCAGCTTGTGGCAGCTTGCATCTGGAAGAACTCCGGTTCCGTTCGGGATTGTAGGTAGCAGAGGCCATCTGCCCGGCAGAGGGAGTTGGGCACAAAGGATGTGTTGTTTCCAGGGGTAAAAAAAGTCATCTGCCCAGGTGCCTGATGTCAGTTTTTAGGAGGCCTTTGGCCCTCCATGGGAAGCCAGGCTTCCTGCTTGTGGCAGCTTGCATCAGGAGGAAATCGTGTTCCGTTCGGGATTGTAGGGGGCCGGAGCTGGGTGCCCGGATGAGGGAGTTGGACACAAAGGATGGCCTGTTTCCAGGGGTAAGTAAAGTCAGCTGCCCAGGTGCCTGATGTCAGTTTGCAGGTGGCTATTGGTCCTCCATGGAAAGCCAGGCTTCCAGCTTGTGGCAGCTTGCATCGGGAAGTAATACTGATCTGTTCGGGATTGCAGGTGGCCGAGGCCTGGTGCCAGGCAGAGGGAGTTGGGCACAAAGGATGGCCTGTTTCCAGGGGTAAGTAAAGTCAGCTGCCCAGGTGCCTGATGTCAGTTTGTAGGTGGCCTTTGACCCACCAAGAGAAGCCAGGTTTCCTGCTTGTGGCAACTTGCATCTGGAAGAAATCCTGTTACGTTCGGGATTGTAGGTGGCCGAGGCCTGGTGCCCAGCAGAGGGAGTTGGGCACAAAGGATGGCCTGTTTCCAGGGGTAAGTAAAGTCAGCTGCCCAGGTGCCTGATGTCAGTTTGTAGGAGGCATTTGGCCCTCCAAGGGAAGACAGGCTTCCAGTTTGTGGCAGCTTGCATATGGAAGAAATCCTGTTCCGTTCGGGATTGTAGGTGGCCGAGGCCAGGTGCCCGGCAGAGGGAGTTGGGCACAAATGATGGCCTGTTTCTTTAGGAAAGTAAAGTCAGCTGCCCAGGTGCCTGATGTCAGTTTGTAGGAGGCCTTTGGCCCTCCAAGTGAAGCCACATTTCCAGCTTGTGGCAGCTTGCATCTGGAAGAACTCCTGTTCGGTTCGGGATTGTAGGTGGCCAAAGCTGTGGGCCCGGCAGAGGGAGTTGGGCACAAAGGATGTCCTGTTTCCAGGGGTAAGTAAAGTCAGCTGCCCAGGTGCCTGATGTCAGTTTGTAGGAGGCCTTTGGCCCTCCATGGGAAGCTTGTCTTCCTGTTCAAGGCAGTTTGCATCGGGAAGAAATCCTGTTTCGTTCGGGATTGTAGGTGGCCGGAGCTGGGTGCCCAGCTGAGGGAGTTAGGCACAAAGGATGGCCTGTTTCCAAGGGTAAGTAAAGTCAGCTGCCCAGGTGCCTGATGTCAGTTTGTAGGAGGCCTTTGGCCCTCCATGGGAAGCCAGGCTTCCTGCTTGTGGCAGCTTGCATCTGGAAGAAATCCTGTTCCGTTCAGGATTGTAGGTGGCCGAGGCCTGGTGCCCGGCAGAGGGAGTTGGGCACAAAGGATGGGCTGTTTCCAGGGGTAAGTAAAGTCAGCTGCCCAGGTGCCTGATGTCAGTTTGTAGGAGGCCTTTGGCCCTCCAAGGGAAGCTTGTCTTCCAGTTTGTGGCAGCTTGCATCTGGAAGAAATCCTGTTCCGTTCGGGATTGTAGGTGGGCGAGGCCTGGTGCCCGGCAGAGGGAGTTGGGCACAAAGGATGGCCTGTTTCCAGGGGTAAGTAAAGTCAGCTGCCCAGGTGCCTGATGTCAGTTTGTAGGAGGCCTTTGGCCCTCCAAGGGAAGCTTGTCTTCCAGTTTGTGGCAGCTTGCATCTGGAAGAAATCCTGTTCCGTTCGGGATTGTAGGTGGGCGAGGCCTGGTGCTTGGCAGAGGGAGTTGGGCACAAAGGATGGGCTGTTTCCAGGGGTAAGTTAAGTCAGCTGCCCAAATGTCTGATGTCAGTTTATAGGAGGCCTTTGGCCCCCCAAGGGAAGCTAGTCTTCCTGTTAAAGGCAGCTTGCATCTGGAAGAAATCCTGTTCCGTTCGGGATTGTAGGTGGGCGAGGCCAGGTGCCCGGCAGAGGGAGTTGGGCACATATGATGGCTGGTTTCCAGGGGTAAGTAAGGTCAGCTGCCCAGGTGCCTGATGTCAGTTTGTAGGAGGCCTTTGGCCCTCCAAGGGATGACATGCTTCCAGTTTGTGGCAGCTTGCATCTGGAAGAAATCCTGTTCCGTTCGGGATTGTAGGGGGCCGGAGCTGGGTGCCCGGATGAGGGAGTTGGACACAAAGGATGGGCTGTTTCCAGGGGTAAGTAAAGTCAGCTGCCCAGGTGCCTGATGTCAGTTTGCAGGTGGCTATTGGTCCTCCATGGAAAGCCAGGCTTCCAGCTTGTGGCAGCTTGCATCGGGAAGTAATACTGATCTGTTCGGGATTGCAGGTGGCCGAGGCCTGGTGCCCGGCAGAGGGAGTTGGGCACAAAGGATGGCCTGTTTCCAGGGGTAAGTAAAGTCAGCTGCCCAGGTGCCTGATGTCAGTTTGTAGGAGGCCTTTGGCCCTCCAAGGGAAGCTTGTCTTCCAGTTTGTGGCAGCTTGCATCTGGATGCAATCCTGTTCCGTTCGGGATTGTAGGTGGGCAAAACCTGGTGCCCGGCAGAGGAAGTTGGGCCCAAAGATGGGCTGTTTCCAGGGGTAAGTAAAGTCAGCTGCCCAGGTGCCTGATGTCAGTTTGTAGGAGGCCTTTGGCCCTCCAAGGGAAGCTTGTCTTCCAGTTTGTGGCAGCTTGCATCTGGAAGCAATCCTGTTCCGTGCGGGATTGTAGGTGGCCGAGACCTGGTGCCCGGCAGAGGGAGTTGGGCACAAAGGATGGGCTGTTTCCAGGGGTAAGTAAAGTCAGCTGCCCAGGTGCCTAATGCCAGTTTGTAGGAGGCCTTTGTTCCTCCATGGGAAACCAGTCTTCCAGCTTGTGGCAGCTTGCATCTGGAAGAAATCCTGTTCCGTTCGGGATTGTAGGTGGCCGAGGCCAGGTGCCCGGCAGAGGGAGTTGGGCACAAAGGATGGCCTGTTTCCAGGGGTAAGTAAAGTCAGCTGCCCAGGTGCCTGATGTCAGTTTGTAGGAGGCCTTTGGCCCTCCAAGTGAAGCCGCGTTTCCAGCTTGTGGCAGCTTGCATGTGGAAGAACTCCGGTTCCGTTCGGGATTGTAGGTGGCCGAGGCCAGGTGCCCGGCAGAGGGAGTTGGGCACAAAGGATGTCCTTTTTCCAGAGATAAGTAAAGTCAGCTGCCCAGGTGCCTGATGTCAGTTTGTAGGAGGCCTTTGGCCCTCCAAGGGAAGCTAGTCTTCCAGCTTGTGGCAGCATGCATCTGGAAGAAATGCTGTTTCGTTCGGGATTGTAGGTGGCCGAGGCCAGGTGCCCGGCAGAGGGAGTTGGGCACAACGGATGGGCTGTTTCCAGGGGTAAGTAAAGTCAGCTGCCCAGGTGCCTGATGTCAGTTTGTAGGAGGCCTTTGGCCCTCCAAGGGATGCTTGTCTTCCAGTTTGTGGCAGCTAGCATCTGGAAGAAATCCTGTTCCGTTCGGGATTGTAGGTGGGCGAGGCCTGGTGCTTGGCAGAGGGAGTTGGGCACAAAGGATGGGCTGTTTCCAGGAGTAAATTAAGTCAGCTACCCAAATGTCTGATGTCAGTTTATAGGAGGCCTTTGGCCCTCCAAGGAAAGCTAGTCTTCCTGTTAAAGGCAGCTTGCATCTGGAAGAAATCCTGTTCCGTTCGGGATTGTAGGTGGCCGAGGCCAGGTGCCCGGCAGAGGGAGTTGGGCACAAAGGATGGGCTGTTTCCAGGGGTAAGTAAAGTCAGCTGCCCAGGTGCCTGATGTCAGTTTGTAGGAGGCCTTTGGCCCTCCATGGGAAGCCAGGTTTCCTGCTTCTGGCAGCTTGCATCTGGAAGAAATCCTGTTCCGTTCGGGATTGTAGGTGGCCGAGGCCAGGTGCCCGGCAGAGGGAGTTGGGCACATATGATGGCTGGTTTCCAGTGGTAAGTAAGGTCAGCTGCCCAGGTGCCTGATGTCAGTTTGTAGGAGGCCTTTGGCCCTCCAAGGGATGACAGGCTTCCAGCTTGTGGCAGCTTGCATCTGGAAGAAATCCTGTTCCGTTCAGGATTGTAGGTGGCCGAGGCCTGGTGCCCGGCAGAGGGAGTTGGGCACAAATGATGGCCTGTTTCCAGGGGTAAGTAAAGTCAGCAGCCCAGGTGCCTGATGTCAGTTTGTAGGAGGCCTTTGGCCCTCCAAGGGAAGCTAGTCTTCCAGCTTGTGGCAGCTTGCATCTGGAAGAAATCCTGTTCCGTTCGGGATTGTAGGTGGGCGAGGCCCAGGGCCCGGCAGAGGGAGTTGGGCACAAAGGATGGGCTGTTTCCAGGGGTAAGTAAACTCAGATGCCCAGGTGCCTGATGTCAGTTTGTAGGAGGCCTTTGGCCCCCCAAGTGAAGCCGCGTTTCCAGCTTGTGGCAGCTTGCATCTGGAAGAACTCCGGTTCCGTTCGGGATTGTAGGTAGCAGAGGCCATCTGCCCGGCAGAGGGAGTTGGGCACAAAGGATGTGTTGTTTCCAGGGGTAAAAAAAGTCATCTGCCCAGGTGCCTGATGTCAGTTTTTAGGAGGCCTTTGGCCCTCCATGGGAAGCCAGGCTTCCTGCTTGTGGCAGCTTGCATCAGGAGGAAATCGTGTTCCGTTCGGGATTGTAGGGGGCCGGAGCTGGGTGCCCGGATGAGGGAGTTGGACACAAAGGATGGCCTGTTTCCAGGGGTAAGTAAAGTCAGCTGCCCAGGTGCCTGATGTCAGTTTGCAGGTGGCTATTGGTCCTCCATGGAAAGCCAGGCTTCCAGCTTGTGGCAGCTTGCATCGGGAAGTAATACTGATCTGTTCGGGATTGCAGGTGGCCGAGGCCTGGTGCCAGGCAGAGGGAGTTGGGCACAAAGGATGGCCTGTTTCCAGGGGTAAGTAAAGTCAGCTGCCCAGGTGCCTGATGTCAGTTTGTAGGTGGCCTTTGACCCACCAAGAGAAGCCAGGTTTCCTGCTTGTGGCAACTTGCATCTGGAAGAAATCCTGTTACGTTCGGGATTGTAGGTGGCCGAGGCCTGGTGCCCAGCAGAGGGAGTTGGGCACAAAGGATGGCCTGTTTCCAGGGGTAAGTAAAGTCAGCTGCCCAGGTGCCTGATGTCAGTTTGTAGGAGGCATTTGGCCCTCCAAGGGAAGACAGGCTTCCAGTTTGTGGCAGCTTGCATATGGAAGAAATCCTGTTCCGTTCGGGATTGTAGGTGGCCGAGGCCAGGTGCCCGGCAGAGGGAGTTGGGCACAAATGATGGCCTGTTTCTTTAGGAAAGTAAAGTCAGCTGCCCAGGTGCCTGATGTCAGTTTGTAGGAGGCCTTTGGCCCTCCAAGTGAAGCCACATTTCCAGCTTGTGGCAGCTTGCATCTGGAAGAACTCCTGTTCGGTTCGGGATTGTAGGTGGCCAAAGCTGTGGACCCGGCAGAGGGAGTTGGGCACAAAGGATGTCCTGTTTCCAGGGGTAAGTAAAGTCAGCTGCCCAGGTGCCTGATGTCAGTTTGTAGGAGGCCTTTGGCCCTTCATGGGAAGCTTGTCTTCCTGTTCAAGGCAGTTTGCATCGGGAAGAAATCCTGTTTCGTTCGGGATTGTAGGTGGCCGGAGCTGGGTGCCCAGCTGAGGGAGTTAGGCACAAAGGATGGCCTGTTTCCAAGGGTAAGTAAAGTCAGCTGCCCAGGTGCCTGATGTCAGTTTGTAGGAGGCCTTTGGCCCTCCATGGGAAGCCAGGCTTTCTGCTTGTGGCAGCTTGCATCTGGAAGAAATCCTGTTCCGTTCAGGATTGTAGGTGGCCGAGGCCTGGTGCCCGGCAGAGGGAGTTGGGCACAAAGGATGGGCTGTTTCCAGGGGTAAGTAAAGTCAGCTGCCCAGGTGCCTGATGTCAGTTTGTAGGAGGCCTTTGGCCCTCCAAGGGAAGCTTGTCTTCCAGTTTGTGGCAGCTTGCATCTGGAAGAAATCCTGTTCCGTTCGGGATTGTAGGTGGGCGAGGCCTGGTGCCCGGCAGAGGGAGTTGGGCACAAAGGATGGCCTGTTTCCAGGGGTAAGTAAAGTCAGCTGCCCAGGTGCCTGATGTCAGTTTGTAGGAGGCCTTTGGCCCTCCAAGGGAAGCTTGTCTTCCAGTTTGTGGCAGCTTGCATCTGGAAGAAATCCTGTTCCGTTCGGGATTGTAGGTGGGCGAGGCCTGGTGCTTGGCAGAGGGAGTTGGGCACAAAGGATGGGCTGTTTCCAGGGGTAAGTTAAGTCAGCTGACCAAATGTCTGATGTCAGTTTATAGGAGGCCTTTGGCCCTCCAAGGGAAGCTAGTCTTCCTGTTAAAGGCAGCTTGCATCTGGAAGAAATCCTGTTCCGTTCGGGATTGTAGGTGGGCGAGGCCAGGTGCCCGGCAGAGGGAGTTGGGCATATATGATGGCTGGTTTCCAGGGGTAAGTAAGGTCAGCTGCCCAGGTGCCTGATGTCAGTTTGTAGGAGGCCTTTGGCCCTCCAAGGGATGACATGCTTCCAGTTTGTGGCAGCTTGCATCTGGAAGAAATCCTGTTCCGTTCGGGATTGTAGGGGGCCGGAGCTGGGTGCCCGGATGAGGGAGTTGGACACAAAGGATGGGCTGTTTCCAGGGGTAAGTAAAGTCAGCTGCCCAGGTGCCTGATGTCAGTTTGCAGGTGGCTATTGGTCCTCCATGGAAAGCCAGGCTTCCAGCTTGTGGCAGCTTGCATCGGGAAGTAATACTGATCTGTTCGGGATTGCAGGTGGCCGAGGCCTGGTGCCCGGCAGAGGGAGTTGGGCACAAAGGATGGCCTGTTTCCAGGGGTAAGTAAAGTCAGCTGCCCAGGTGCCTGATGTCAGTTTGTAGGAGGCCTTTGGCCCTCCAAGGGAAGCTTGTCTTCCAGTTTGTGGCAGCTTGCATCTGGATGCAATCCTGTTCCGTTCGGGATTGTAGGTGGGCAAAACCTGGTGCCCGGCAGAGGAAGTTGGGCCCAAAGATGGGCTGTTTCCAGGGGTAAGTAAAGTCAGCTGCCCAGGTGCCTGATGTCAGTTTGTAGGAGGCCTTTGGCCCTCCAAGAGAAGCTTGTCTTCCAGTTTGTGGCAGCTTGCATCTGGAAGCAATCCTGTTCCGTGCGGGATTGTAGGTGGCCGAGACCTGGTGCCCGGCAGAGGGAGTTGGGCACAAAGGATGGGCTGTTTCCAGGGGTAAGTAAAGTCAGCTGCCCAGGTGCCTAATGCCAGTTTGTAGGAGGCCTTTGTTCCTCCATGGGAAACCAGTCTTCCAGCTTGTGGCAGCTTGCATCTGGAAGAAATCCTGTTCCGTTCGGGATTGTAGGTGGCCGAGGCCAGGTGCCCGGCAGAGGGAGTTGGGCACAAAGGATGGCCTGTTTCCAGGGGTAAGTAAAGTCAGCTGCCCAGGTGCCTGATGTCAGTTTGTAGGAGGCCTTTGGCCCTCCAAGTGAAGCCGCGTTTCCAGCTTGTGGCAGCTTGCATCTGGAAGAACTCCGGTTCCGTTCGGGATTGTAGGTGGCCGAGGCCAGGTGCCCGGCAGAGGGAGTTGGGCACAAAGGATGTCCTTTTTCCAGAGATAAGTAAAGTCAGCTGCCCAGGTGCCTGATGTCAGTTTGTAGGAGGCCTTTGGCCCTCCAAGGGAAGCTAGTCTTCCAGCTTGTGGCAGCATGCATCTGGAAGAAATGCTGTTTCGTTCGGGATTGTAGGTGGCCGAGGCCAGGTGCCCGGCAGAGTGAGTTGGGCACATATGATGGCTGGTTTCCAGTGGTAAGTAAGGTCAGCTGCCCAGGTGCCTGATGTCAGTTTGTAGGAGGCCTTTGGCCCTCCAAGGGATGACAGGCTTCCAGCTTGTGGCAGCTTGCATCTGGAAGAAATCCTGTTCCGTTCAGGATTGTAGGTGGCCGAGGCCTGGTGCCCGGCAGAGGGAGTTGGGCACAAATGATGGCCTGTTTCCAGGGGTAAGTAAAGTCAGCAGCCCAGGTGCCTGATGTCAGTTTGTAGGAGGCCTTTGGCCCTCCAAGGGAAGCTAGTCTTCCAGCTTGTGGCAGCTTGCATCTGGAAGAAATCCTGTTCCGTTCGGGATTGTAGGTGGGCGAGGCCCAGGGCCCGGCAGAGGGAGTTGGGCACAAAGGATGGGCTGTTTCCAGGGGTAAGTAAAGTCAGCTGCCCAGGTGCCTGATGTCAGTTTGTAGGAGGCCTTTGGCCCTTCAAGTGAAGCCACGTTTCCAGCTTGTGGCAGCTTGCATCTGGAAGAACTCCGGTTCCGTTCGGGATTGTAGGGGTCCGGAGCTGGGTGCCCGGATGAGGGAGTTGGACACAAAGGATGGGCTGTTTCCAGGGGTAAGTAAAGTCAGCTGCCCAGGTGCCTGATGTCAGTTTGCAGGTGGCTATTGGTCCTCCATGGAAAGCCCGGCTTCCAGCTTGTGGCAGCTTGCATCGGGAAGTAATACTGATCTGTTCGGGATTGCAGGTGGCCGAGGCCTGGTGCCCGGCAGAGGGAGTTGGTCACAAAGGATGGCCTGTTTCCAGGGGTAAGTAAAGTCAGCTGCCCAGGTGCCTGATGTCAGTTTGTAGGAGGCCTTTGGCCCTCCAAGGGATGACAGGCTTCCAGTTTGTGGCAGCTTGCATCTGGAAGAAATCCTTTTCTGTTTGGGATTGTAGGTGGCCGAGGCCAGGTGCCCGGCAGAGGGAGTTGGGCAAAAATGATGGCCTGTTTCTTTAGGAAAGTAAAGTCAGCTGCCCCGGTGCCTGATGTCAGTTTGTAGGAGGCCTTTGGCCCTCCAAGTGAAGCCACATTTCCAGCTTGTGGCAGCTTGCATCTGGAAGAACTCCTGTTCCGTTCAGGATTGTAGGTGGCCAAAGCTGTGGGCCCGGCTGAGGGAGTTGGGCACAAAGGATGGGCTGTTTCCAGGGGTAAGTAAAGTCAGCTGCCCAGGTGCCTGATGTCAGTTTGTAGGAGGCCTTTGGCCCTCCAAGGGAAGCTTGTCTTCCAGTTTGTGGCAGCTTGCATCTGGAAGCAATCCTGTTCCGTTCGGGATTGTAGGTGGCCGAGACCTGGTGCCCGGCAGAGGGAGTTGGGCACAAAGGATGGGCTGTTTCCAGGGGTAAGTAAAGTCAGCTGCCCAGGTGCCTGATGTCAGTTTGTAGGAGGCCTTTGGCCCTTCAAGTGAAGCCACGTTTCCAGCTTGTGGCAGCTTGCATCTGGAAGAACTCCGGTTCCGTTCGGGATTGTAGGTGGCCGAGGACATCTGCCCGGCAGAGGGAGTTGGGCACAAAGGATGTCTTGTTTCCAGGGGTAAGTAAAGTCATCTGCCCAGGTGCCTGATGTCAGTTTTTAGGAGGCCTTTGGCCCTCCATGGGAAGCCAGGCTTCCAGTTTGTGGCAGCTTGCATCTGGAAGAAATCCTGTTCCGTTCGGGATTGTAGGTGGCCGAGGCCAGGTGCCCGGCAGCGGGAGTTGGGCACAAATGATGGCCTCTTTCTTTAGGAAAGTAAAGTCAGCTGCCCCGGTGCCTGATGTCAGTTTGTAGGAGGCCTTTGGCCCTCCAAGTGAAGCCACATTTCCAGCTTATGGCAGCTTGCATCTGGAAGAACTCCTGTTCCGTTCAGGATTGTAGGTGGCCAAAGCTGTGGGCCCGGCTGAGGGAGTTGGGCACAAATGATGGCCTGTTTCCAGGGGTAAGTAAAGTCAGCTGCCCAGGTGCCTGATGTCAGTTTGTAGGAGGCCTTTGGCCCTCCAAGGTAAGCTTGTCTTCCTGTTCAAGGCAGTTTGCATCGGGAAGAAATCCTGTTCCGTTCGGGATTGTAGGTGGCCGGAGCTGGGTGCCCAGCTGAGGGAGTTAGGCACAAAGGATGGGCTGTTTCCAGGGGTAAGTAAAGTCAGCTGCCCAGGTGCCTGATGTCAGTTTGTAGGAGGCCTTTGGCCCTCCAAGGGAAGCTAGTCTTCAAGCTTGTGGCAGCTTGCATCTGGAAGAAATGCTGCTCCGTTCGGGATTGTAGGTGGCCGAGGCCAGGTGCCCGGCAGAGGGAGTTGGGCACAAAGGATGTCCTGTTTAGAGGGGTAAGTAAAGTCAGCTGCCCACGTGCCTGATGTCAGTTTGTAGGAGGCCTTTGACCCTCCATGGGAAGCCAGGCTTCCTGCTTGTGGCAGCTTGCATCTGGAAGAAATCCTGTTCCGTTCGGGATTGTAGGTGGGCGAGGCCAGGTGCCCGGCAGAGGGAGTTGGGCACAAAGGATGGGCTGTTTCCAGGGGTAAGTAAACTCAGATGCCCAGGTGCCTGATGTCAGTTTGTAGGAGGCCTTTGGCCCCCCAAGTGAAGCCGCGTTTCCAGCTTGTGGCAGCTTGCATCTGGAAGAACTCCGGTTCCGTTCGGGATTGTAGGTGGCCGAGGCCATCTGCCCGGCAGAGGGAATTGGGCACAAAGGATGTCTTGTTTCCAGGGGTAAGTAAAGTCATCTGCCCAGGTGCCTGATGTCAGTTTTTAGGAGGCCTTTGGCCCTCCATGAGAAGCCAGGCTTCCTGCTTGTGGCAGCTTGCATCAGGAGAAAATCGTGTTCCGTTCGGGATTGTAGGGGGCCGGAGCTGGGTGCCCGGATGAGGGAGTTGGACACAAAGGATGGGCTTTTTCCAGGGGTAAGTAAAGTCAGCTGCCCAGGTGCCTGATGTCAGTTTGCAGGTGGCTATTGGTCCTCCATGGAAAGCCAGGCTTCCAGCTTGTGGCAGCTTGCATCGGGAAGTAATACTGATCTGTTCGGGATTGCAGGTGGCCGAGGCCTGGTGCCCGGCAGAGGGAGTTGGGCACAAAGGATGGCCTGTTTCCAGGGGTAAGTAAAGTCAGCTGCCCAGGTGCCTGATGTCAGTTTGTAGGTGGCCTTTGACCCACCAAGAGAAGCCAGGTTTCCTGCTTGTGGCAGCTTGCATCTGGAAGAAATCCTGTTACGTTCGGGATTGTAGGTGGCCGAGGCCTGGTGCCCAGCAGAGGGAGTTGGGCACAAAGGATGGCCTGTTTCCAGGGGTAAGTAAAGTCAGCTGCCCAGGTGCCTGATGTCAGTTTGTAGGAGGCATTTGGCCCTCCAAGGGAAGACAGGCTTCCAGTTTGTGGCAGCTTGCATATGGAAGAAATCCTGGTTTGTTCGGGATTGTAGGTGGCCGAGGCCAGGTGCCCGGCAGAGGGAGTTGGGCACAAATGGTGGCCTGTTTCTTTAGGAAAGTAAAGTCAGCTGCCCATGTGCCTGATGTCAGTTTGTAGGAGGCCTTTGGCCCTCCAAGTGAAGCCACATTTCCAGCTTGTGGCAGCATGCATCTGGAAGAACTCCTGTTCCGTTCGGGATTGTAGGTGGCCAAAGCTGTGGGCCCGGCAGAGGGAGTTGGGCACAAAGGATGTCCTGTTTCCAGGGGTAAGTAAAGTCAGCTGCCCAGGTGCCTGATGTCAGTTTGTAGGAGGCCTTTGGCCCTTCATGGGAAGCTTGTCTTCCTGTTCAAGGCAGTTTGCATCGGGAAGAAATCCTGTTTCGTTCGGGATTGTAGGTGGCCGGAGCTGGGTGCCCAGCTGAGGGAGTTAGGCACAAAGGATGGCCTGTTTCCAGGGGTAAGTAAAGTCAGCTGCCCAGGTGCCTGATGTCAGTTTGTAGGAGGCCTTTGGCCCTCCGTGGGAAGCCAGGCTTCCTGCTTGTGGCAGCTTGCATCTGGAAGAAATCCTGTTCCGTTCAGGATTGTAGGTGGCCGAGGCCTGGTGCCCGGCAGAGGGAGTTGGGCACAAAGGATGGCCTGTTTCCAGGGGTAAGTAAAGTCAGCTGCCCAGGTGCCTGATGTCAGTTTGTAGGAGGCCTTTGGCCCTCCAAGGGAAGCTTGTCTTCCAGTTTGTGGCAGCTTGCATCTGGAAGAAATCCTGTTCCGTTCGGGATTGTAGGTGGGCGAGGCCTGGTGCCCGGCAGAGGGAGTTGGGCACAAAGGATGGGCTGTTTCCAGGGGTAAGTAAAGTCAGCTGCCCAGGTGCCTGATGTCAGTTTGTAGGAGGCCTTTGGCCCTCCAAGGGAAGCTTGTCTTCCAGTTTGTGGCAGCTTGCATCTGGAAGAAATCCTGTTCCGTTCGGGATTGTAGGTGGGCGAGGCCTGGTGCTTGGCAGAGGGAGTTGGGCACAAAGGATGGGCTGTTTCCAGGGGTAAGTTAAGTCAGCTGCCCAAATGTCTGATGTCAGTTTATAGGAGGCCTTTGGCCCTCCAAGGGAAGCTAGTCTTCCGGTTAAAGGCAGCTTGCATCTGGAAGAAATCCTGTTCCGTTCGGGATTGTAGGTGGGCGAGGCCAGGTGCCCGGCAGAGGGAGTTGGGCACATATGATGGCTGGTTTCCAGGGGTAAGTAAGGTCAGCTGCCCAGGTGCCTGATGTCAGTTTGTAGGAGGCCTTTGGCCCTCCAAGGGATGACATGCTTCCAGTTTGTGGCAGCTTGCATCTGGAAGAAATCCTGTTCCGTTCAGGATTGTAGGTGGCCGAGGCCTGGTGCCCGGCAGAGGGAGTTGGGCACAAAGGATGGCCTGTTTCCAGGGGTAAGTAAAGTCAGCAGCCCAGGTGCCTGATGTCAGTTTGTAGGAGGCCTTTGGCCCTCCAATGGAAGCTAGTCTTCCAGCTTGTGGCAGCTTCCATCTGGAAGAAATCCTGTTCCGTTCGGGATTGTAGGTGGCTGAGGCCAGGTGCCCGGCTGAGGGAGTTGGGCACAAAGGATGGGCTGTTTCCAGGGGTAAGTAAAGTCAGCTGCCCAGGTGCCTGATGTCAGTTTGTAGGAGGCCTTTGGCCCCCCAAGTGAAGCCACGTTTCCAGCTTGTGGCAGCTTGCATCTGGAAGAACTCCGGTTCCGTTCGGGATTGTAGGTGGCCGAGGCCATCTGCCCGGCAGAGGGAGTTGGGCACAAAGGATGTCTTGTTTCCAGGGGTAAGTAAAGTCATCTGCCCAGGTGCCTGATGTCAGTTTTTAGGAGGCCTTTGGCCCTCCATGGGAAGCCAGGCTTCCTGCTTGTGGCAGCTTGCATCAGGAGGAAATCGTGTTCCGTTCGGGATTGTAGGGGGCCGGAGCGGGGTGCCCGGATGAGGGAGTTGGACACAAAGGATGGGCTGTTTCCAGGGGTAAGTAAAGTCAGCTGCCCAGGTGCCTGATGTCAGTTTGCAGGTGGCTATTGGTCCTCCATGGAAAGCCAGGCTTCCAGCTTGTGGCAGCTTGCATCGGGAAGTAATACTGATCTGTTCGGGATTGCAGGTGGCCGAGGCCTGGTGCCCGGCAGAGGGAGTTGGGCACAAAGGATGGCCTGTTTCCAGGGGTAAGTAAAGTCAGCTGCCCAGGTGCCTGATGTCAGTTTGTAGGAGGCCTTTGGCCCTCCAAGGGAAGCTTGTCTTCCAGTTTGTGGCAGCTTGCATCTGGAAGCAATCCTGTTCCGTTCGGGATTGTAGGTGGGCGAGACCTGGTGCCCGGCAGAGGGAGTTGGGCACAAAGGATGGCCTGTTTCCAGGGGTAAGTAAAGTCAGCTGCCCAGGTGCCTGATGCCAGTTTGTAGGAGGCCCTTTGGGTCCCTCCATGGGAAACCAGTCTTCCAGCTTGTGGCAGCTTGCATCTGGAAGAAATCCTGTTCCGTTCGGGATTGTAGGTGGCCGAGGCCAGGTGCCCGGCAGAGGGAGTTGGGCACAAAGGATGGCCTGTTTTCCAGGGGTAAGTAAAGTCAGCTGCCCAGGTTGCCTGATGTCAGGTTTGTAGGAGGCCCTTTGGCCCTCCAAGTGAAGCCGCGTTCCAGCTTGTGCAGCTTGCATCTGGAAGAACTCCGGTTCCGTTCGGGATTGTAGGTGGCCGAGGCCAGGTGCCCGGCAGAGGGAGTTCGGCACAAAGGATGTCCTTTTCCAGGGATAAGTAAAGTCAGCTGCCCCAGGTGCCTGATGTCAGTTTGTAGGAGGCCTTTGGCCCTCTAGAGGAAGCTAGTCTTCCAGCTTGTGGCAGCATGCATCTGGAAGAAATGCTGTTTCGTTCGGGATTGTAGGTGGCCGGAGCTGGGTGCCCAGCTGAGGGAGTTAGGCACAAAGGATGGCCTGTTTCCAGGGGTAAGTAAAGTCAGCTGCCCAGGTTCCTGATGTCAGTTTGTAGGAGGCCTTTGGCCCTCCATGGGAAGCCAGGCTTCCTGCTTGTGGCAGCTTGCATCTGGAAGAAAATCCCTGTTCCGTTCAGGATTGTAGGTGGCCGAGGCCTGGTGCCCGGCAGAGGGGAGTTGGGCACAAAGGATGGGCTGTTTCCCAGGGGTAAGTTAAAGTCAGCTGCCCAGGTGCCTGATGTCAGTTTGTAGGAGGCCTTTGGCCCTCCAAGGGAAGCTTGTCTTCCAGTTTGTGGCAGCTTGCATCTGGAAGAAATCCTGTTCCGTTCGGGATTGTAGGTGGGCGAGGCCTGGTGCTTGGCAGAGGGGAGTTGGGCACAAAGGATGGGCTGTTTCCTGGGGTAAGTTAAGTCAGCTGCCCAAATGTCTGATTGTCAGTTTGTAGGAGGCCTTTGGCCCTCCAAGGGAAGCTTGTCTTTCTGTTAAAGGCAGCTTGCATCTGGAAGAAATCCTGTTCCGTTCGGGATTTGTAGGTGGCCGAGGCCAGGTGCCCGGCAGAGGGAGTTAGGCACAAAGGATGGGCTGTTTCCAGGGGTAAAGTAAAAGTCAGCTGCCCCAGGTGCCTGATGTCAGTTTGTAGGAGGCCTTTGGCCCTCCAAGGGAAGCCAGGTTTACTGCTTGTGGCAGCTTGCATCTGGAAGAAATCCTGTTCCGTTCGGGATTGTAGGTGGCCGAGGCCAGGTGCCCGGCAGAGGGAGTTGGGCACATATGATGGCTGGTTCCACGGGTAAGTAAGGTCAGCTGCCCAGGTGCCTGATGTCAGTTTGTAGGAGGCCTTTGGCCCTCCAAGGGATGACATGCTTCCAGTTTGTGGCAGCTTGCATCTGGAAGAAATCCTGTTCCGTTGAGGATTGTAGGTGGCCGAGGCCTGTGCCCAGCAGAGGGAGTTGGGCAAAAAAGGATGGCCTGTTTCCAGGGGGTAAGTAAAGTCAGCAGCCCAGGTGCCTGATGTCAGTTTGTAGGAGGCCTTTCGCCCTCCAAGGGGAGCTAGTCTTCCAGCCTGTGGCAGCTTCCATCTGGAAGAAATCCTGTTCCGTTTCAGGATTGTAGGTGGCCGAGGCCAGGTGCCCGGCAGAGGGAGTTGGGCACATATGATGGCTGGTTTCCAGGGGTAAGTAAGGTCAGCTGCCCAGGTGCCTGATGTCAGTTTTTAGGAGGCCTTTGGCCCTCCATGGGAAGCCAGGCTTCCTGCTTGTGGCAGCTTGCATCAGGAGGAAATCGTGTTTCGTTCGGGATTGTAGGGGGCCGGAGCTGGGTGCCCGGATGAGGGAGTTGGACACAAAGGATGGGCTGTTTCCAGGGGTAAGTAAAGTCAGCTGCCCAGGTGCCTGATGTCAGTTTTGCAGGTGGCTATTGGTCCTCCATGGAAAGCCCGGCTTCCAGCTTGTGGCAGCTTGCATCGGGAAGTAATACTGATCTGTTCGGGATTGCAGGTGGACGAGGCCTGGTGCCCGGCAGAGGGAGTTTGGTCACAAAGGATGGCCTGTTTCCAGGGGTAAATAAAGTCAGCTGCCCAGGTGCCTGATGTCAGTTTGTAGGAGGCCTTTGGCCCTCCAAGGGATGACAGGCTTCCAGTTTGTGGCAGCTTGCATCTGGAAAGAAATCCTTTTCTGTTTGGGATTGTAGGTGGCCGAGGCCAGGTGCCCGGCAGAGGGAGTTGGGCACAAATGATGGCCTGTTTGTTTAGGAAAGTAAAGTCAGCTGCCCCGGTGGCCTGATTGTCAGTTTGTAGGAGCCCTTTGGTCCTCCAAGTGAAGCCACATTTCCAGCTTGTGGCAGCTTGCATCTGGAAGAACTCCTGTTCCGTTCAGGGAATTGTAGGTGGCCAAAGCTGTGGGCCCGGCTGAGGGAGTTGGGCACAAAGGATGGGCTGTTTCCAGGGGTAAGTAAAGTCAGCTACCCAGGTGGCCTGATGTCAGTTTGTAGGAGGCCCTTTGGGCCCTACAAGGGAAGCTTGTCTTCCAGTTTGTGGCAGCTTGCATCTGGAAGCAATCCTGTTCCGTTCGGGATTGTAGGTGGCCGAGACCTGGGTGCCCGGCAGAGGGAGTTGGGCACAAAGGATGGGCTGTTTCCAGGGGTAAGTAAAGTCAGCTGCCCAGGTGCCTGATGCCAGTTTGTAGGAGGCCTTTTGTTTCCTCCATGGGAAACCAGTCTTCCAGCTTGTGGCAGCTTGCATCTGGAAGAAATCCTGTTCCGTTCGGGATTGTAGGTGGCCGAGGCCAGGTGCCCGGCAGAGGGAGTTGGGCACAAGGATGGCCTGTTTCCAGGGGTAAGTAAAGTCAGCTGCCCAGGTGCCTGATGTCAGTTTGTAGGAGGCCTTTGGCCCTCCAAGTGAAGCCGCGTTTCCAGCTTGTGGCAGCTTGCATCTGGAAGAAACTCCGGTTCCGTTCGGGATTGTAGGTGGCCGAGGCCAGGTGCCCGTCAGAGGGAGTTGGGCGGAGTTGGGCACAAAGGATGTCTTTTTTCCAGAGATAAGTAAAGTCAGCTGCCCAGGTGCCTGATGTCAGTTTGTAGGAGGCCTTTGGCCCTCCAAGGGAAGCTAGTCTTCCAGCTTTTGGCAGCATGCATCTGGAAGAAATGCTGTTTCGTTCGGGATTGTAGGTGGCCGAGGCCAGGTGCCCGGCAGAGGGAGTTGGGCACAACGGATGGGCTGTTTCCAGGGGTAAGTAAAGTCAGCTGCCCAGGTGCCTGATGTCAGTTTGTAGGAGGCTTTTGGCCCTCCAAGGGAAGCTTGTCTTCCAGTTTGTGGCAGCTTGCATCTGGAAGAAATCCTGTTCCGTTCGGGATTGTAGGTGGGCGAGGCCTGGTGCGTGGCAGAGGGAGTTTGGCACAAAGGATGGGCTGTTTCCAGGGGTAAGTAAAGTCAGCTGTCCAGGTGCCTGATATCCCCCCAAGTGATGAAGCCACTGTTTCCAGCTGTCGGCAGGTTGCATCTGGAAGAACTCCGGTTCCGTTCGGGATTGTAGGTGGCCGAGGCCATCTGCCCGGCAGAGGGAGTTGGGCACAAAGGATGTCTTGTTTCCAGGGGTAAGTAAAGTCATCTGCCCAGGTGCCTGATGTCCCTTTTTAGGAGGCCTTTGGCCCTCCATGGGAAGCCAGGCTTCCTGCTTGTGGCAGCTTGCATCTGGAAGAAATCGTGTTCCGTTCGGGATTGTAGGGGTCCGGAGCTGGGTGCCCGGATGAGGGAGTTGGACACAAAGGATGGGCTGCTTTCCAGGGGTAAGTAAAGTCAGCTGCCCAGGTGCCTGATGTCAGTTTGCAGGTGGCTATTGGTCCTCCATGGAAAGCCCGTCTTCCAGGTTGTGGCAGCTTGCATCGGGAAGTAATACTGATCTGTTCGGGATTGCAGGTGGCCGAGGCCTGGTGCCCGGCAGAGGGAGTTCGGGCACAAAGGATGGCCTGTTTCCAGGGGTAAGTAAAGTCAACTGCCCAGGTGCCTGATGTCAGTTTGTAGGAGGCCTTTGGCCCTCCAAGGGATGACAGGCTTCCAGTTTGTGGCAGCTTGCATCTGGAAGAAATCCTTTTCTGTTTGGGCTTGTAGGTGGCCGAGGCCAGGTGCCCGGCAGAGGAGTTGGGCACAAATGATGGCCTGTTTCTTTAGGAAAGTAAAGTCAGCTGCCCCGGTGCCTGATGTCAGTTTGTAGGAGGCCTTTGGCCCTCCAAGTGAAGCCACATTTCCAGCTGGCTGTGGCAGCTTGCATCTGGAAGAAATCCTGTTTCGTCAGGATTGTAGGTGGCCAAAGCTGTGGGCCCGCTGAGGGGAGTTGGGCACAAATGATGGCTCCTGTTTCCAGGGGTAAGTAAAGTCAGCTGCCCAGGTGCCTGATGTCAGTTTGTAGGAGGCCTTTGCCCTCCATGGGAAGCTTGTCTTCCTGTTCAAGGCAGCTTGCATCGGGAAGAAATCCTGTTCCGTTCGGGATTGTAGGTGGCCGGAGCTGGGTGCCCAGCTGAGGGAGTTGGGCACAAAGGATGGCCTGTTTCCAGGGGTAAGTAAAGTCAGCTGCCCAGGTGCCTGATGTCAGTTTGTAGGAGGCCAATGACCCTCCAAGGGAAGCCACGTTTCAGCTTGTGGCAGCTTGCATCTGGAAGAACTCCGGTTCCGTTCAGGATTGTAGGTGGCCGAGGCAGGTGCCCGGCAGAGGGAGTTTGGGCACAAAGGATGGCCTGTTTCCAGGGATAAGTAAAGTCAGCTGCCCAGGTGCCTGATGTCAGTTTGTGTAGGAAGGCCTTTGACCCACCAAGAGAAGACAGGTTTCCTGCGTGTGGAAGCTTGCATCTGGAAGAAATCCTGTTACGTTCGGGATTGTAGGTTGCCGGAGCAGCGGTGCCCGGCAGAGGGAGTTGGCACAAAGGATGGCCTGTTTCCAGGCGTAAGTAAAGTCAGCTGCCCGAGGTGCCTGATGTCAGTTTGTAGAGAGGCCTTTGGCCCTCCAAGGGAAGCCAGGTTTCCTGCTTGTGGCAGCTTGCATCTGGAAGAAATCCTGTTACGTTCGGGATTGTAGGTGGCCGAGGCCTGGTGCCCAGCAGAGGGAGTTGGGCACAAAGGATGGCCTGTTTCCAGGGGTAAGTAAAGTCAGCTGCCCAGGTGCCTGATGTCAGTTTTGTAGGAGGCATTTGGCCCTCCAAGGGAAGACAGGCTCTCAGGTTTGTGGCAGCTTGCATCTGGAAGAAATCCTGTGTTCCGTTCGGGATTGTAGGTGGCCGAGGCCAGGTGCCCGGCAGAGGAGAGTTGGGCACAAATGATGGCCTGTTTCTTTAGGAAAGTAAAGTCAGCTGCCCAGGTGCCTGATGTCAGTTTGTAGGAGGCCTTTGGCCCTCCAAGTGAAGCCACATTTCCAGCTTGTGGCAACTTGCATCTGGAAGAACTCCTGTTCCGTTCGGGATTGTAGGTGGCCAAAGCTGTGGGCCCGGCAGAGGGAGTTGGGCACAAAGGATGGCCTGTTTCCAGGGGTAAGTAAAGTCAGCTGCCCAGGTGCCTGATGTCAGTTTGTAGGAGGCCTTTGGCCCTCCATGGGAAGCTTGTCTTCCTGTTCAAGGCAGTTTGCATCGGGAAGAAATCCTGTTTCGTTCGGATTGTAGGTGGCCGAGGCAGGTGCCCGGCAGAGGGAGTTGGGCACAAAGGATGGCCTGTTTCCAGGGGTACAGTAAAGTCAGCTGCCCAGGTGCCTGATGCCAGTTTGTAGGACGGCCTTTGGTCCTCCATGGGAAACCAGTCTTCCAGCTTGTGTGCAGCTTGCATCTGGAAGAAATCCTGTTCCGTTCGGGATTGTAGGTGGCCGAGGCCAGGTGCCCGGGCAGAGGGGAGTTGGGCACAAAGGATGGGCTGTTTCCAGGGGTAAGCTAAAGTCAGCTGCCCAGGTGCCTGATGTCAGTTTGTAGGAGGCCTTTGGCCCTCCAAGTGAAGCCGCGTTTCCAGCTTGTGTCAGCTTGCATCTTGAAGAATCCGGTTCCGTTCGGGATTGTAGGTGGCCGAGGCCAGGTGCCCGGCAGAGGGAGTTGGGCACAAAGGATGTCCTTTTTCCAGGGATAATTAAAGTCAGCTGCCCAGGTGCCTGATGTCAGTTTGTAGGAGGCCTTTGGCCTCTAGAGGAAGCTAGTCTTCCAGCTTGTGGCAGCATGCATCTGGAAGAAATGCTGTTTCGTTCGGGATTGTAGGTGGCCGAGGCCAGGTGCCGGCGCAGAATGAGTTGGGCACATATGATGGCTGGTTTCCAGGGGTAAGTAAGGTCAGCTGCCCAGGTGCCTGATGTCAGTTTGTAGGAGCCTTTGGCCCTCCAAAGGATGACATGCTTCCAGTTTGTGGCAGCTTGCATCTGGAAGAAATCCTGTTCGTTCAGGATTGTAGGTGGCCGAGGCCTGGTGCCCGGCAGAGGGAGTTGGGCACAAAGGATGGCCTGTTTCCAGGGTAAGTAAAGTCAGCAGCCCAGGTGCCTGATGTCAGTTTGTAGGAGGCCTTTGGCCCTCCAAGGAAGCTAGTCTTCCAGCTTGTGGCAGCTTGCATCTGGAAGAAATCCTGTTCCGTTCGGATTGTAGGTGGCCGGAGGCCAGGTGCCCGGCAGAGGGAGTTGGGCACAAAGGATGGGCTGCTTCCAGGGGTAAGTAAACTCAGATGCCCAGGTGCCTGATGTCAGTTTGTAGGAGGCCTTTGGCCCCCCAAGTGAAGCCACGTTTCCAGCTTGTGGCAGCTTTGCATCTGGAAGAACTCCGGTTTCCGTTCGGGATTGTAGGTGGCCGAGGCCATCTGCCCGGCAGAGGGAGTTGGGCACAAAGGATGGCCTGTTTCCAGGGGTAAGTAAAGTCAGCTGCCCAGGTGCCTGATGTCAGTTTGTAGGAGGCCTTTGGCCCTCCAAGGGATGACAGGCTTCCAGTTTGTGGCAGCTTGCATCTGGAAGAAATCCTTTTCTGTTTAGGATTGTAGGTGGCCGAGGCCAGGTGCCCGGCAGAGGGAGTTGGGCACAAATGATGGCCTGTGTCTTTAGGAAAGTAAAGTCAGCTGCCCCGGTGCCTGATGTCAGTTTGTAGGAGGCCTTTGGCCCTCCAAGTGAAGCCACATTTCCAGCTTGTGGCAGCTTGCATCTGGAAGAACTCCTGTTCCGTTCAGGATTGTAGGTGGCCAAAGCTGTGGGCCCGGCTGAGGGAGTTGGGCACAAATGATGGCCTGTTTCCAGGGGTAAGTAAAGTCAGCTGCCCAGGTGCCTGATGTCAGTTTGTAGGAGGCCTTTGGCCCTCCATGGGAAGCTTGTCTTCCTGTTCAAGGCAGTTTGCATCGGGAAGAAATCCTGTTCCGTTCGGGATTGTAGGTGGCCGGAGCTGGGTGCGCAGCTGAGGGAGTTAGGCACAAAGGATGGCCTGTTTCCAGGGGTAAGTAAAGTCAGCTGCCCAGGTGCCTGATGTCAGTTTGTAGGAGGCCTTTGGCCCTCCATGGGAAGCCAGGCTTCCTGCTTGTGGCAGCTTGCATCTGGAAGAAATCGTGTTCCGTTCGGGATTGTAGGGGTCCGGAGCTGGGTGCCCGGATGAGGGAGTTGGACACAAAGGATGGGCTGTTTCCAGGGGTAAGTAAAGTCAGCTGCCCAGGTGCCTGATGTCAGTTTGCAGGTGGCTATTGGTCCTCCATGGAAAGCCCGGCTTCCAGCTTGTGGCAGCTTGCATCGGGAAGTAATACTGATCTGTTCGGGATTGCAGGTGGCCGAGGCCTGGTGCCCGGCAGAGGGAGTTGGTCACAAAGGATGGCCTGTTTCCAGGGGTAAGTAAAGTCAGCTGCCCAGGTGCCTGATGTCCGTTTGTCGGAGGCCTTTGGCCCTCCAAGGGATGACAGGCTTCCAGTTTGTGGCAGCTTGCACCTGGAAGAAATCCTTTTCTGTTTGGGATTGTAGGTGGCCGAGGCAAGGTGCCCGGCAGAGGGAGTTGGGCACAAATGATGGCCTGTTTCTTTAGGAAAGTAAAGTCAGCTGCCCCGGTGCCTGATGTCAGTTTGTAGGAGGCCTTTGGCCCTCCAAGTGAAGCCACATTTCCAGCTTGTGGCAGCTTGCATCTGGAAGAACTCCTCTTCCGTTCAGGATTGTAGGTGGCCAAAGCTGTGGGCCCGGCTGAGGGAGTTGGGCACAAATGATGGCCTGTTTCCAGGGGTAAGTAAAGTCAGCTGCCCAGGTGCCTGATGTCAGTTTGTAGGAGGCCTTTGGCCCTCCATGGGAAGCTTGTCTTCCTGTTAAAGGCAGCTTGCATCTGGAAGAAATCCTGTTCCGTTCGGGATTGTAGGTGGCCGAGGCCAGGTGCCCGGCAGAGGGAGTTAGGCACAAAGGATGGGCTGTTTCCAGGGGTAAGTAAAGTCAGCTGCCCAGGTGCCTGATGTCAGTTTGTAGGAGGCCTTTGGCCCTCCATGGGAAGCCAGGTTTACTGCTTGTGGCAGCTTGCATCTGGAAGAAATCCTGTTCCGTTCGGGATTGTAGGTGGCCGAGGCCAGGTGCCCGGCAGAGGGAGTTGGGCACATATGATGGCTGGTTTCCAGGGGTAAGTAAGGTCAGCTGCCCAGGTGCCTGATGTCAGTTTGTAGGAGGCCTTTGGCCCTCCAAGGGATGACATGCTTCCAGTTTGTGGCAGCTTGCATCTGGAAGAAATCCTGTTCCGTTCAGGATTGTAGGTGGCCGAGGCCTGGTGCCCGGCAGAGGGAGTTGGGCACAAAGGATGGCCTGTTTCCAGGGGTAAGTAAAGTCAGCAGCCCAGGTGCCTGATGTCAGTTTGTAGGAGGCCTTTGGCCCTCCAATGGAAGCTAGTCTTCCAGCTTGTGGCAGCTTCCATCTGGAAGAAATCCTGTTCCGTTCGGGATTGTAGGTGGCTGAGGCCAGGTGCCCGGCAGAGGGAGTTGGGCACAAAGGATGGGCTGTTTCCAGGGGTAAGTAAAGTCAGATGCCCAGGTGCCTGATGTCAGTTTGTAGGAGGCCTTTGGCCCCCCAAGTGAAGCCACGTTTCCAGCTTGTGGCAGCTTGCATCTGGAAGAACTCCGGTTCTGTTCGGGATTGTAGGTGGCCGAGGCCATCTGCCCGGCAGAGGGAGTTGGGCACAAAGGATGTCTTGTTTCCAGGGGTAAGTAAAGTCATCTGCCCAGGTGCCTGATGTCAGTTTTTAGGAGGCCTTTGGCCCTGCATGGGAAGCCAGGCTTCCTGCTTGTGGCAGCTTGCATCAGGAGGAAATCGTGTTCCGTTCGGGATTGTAGGGGGCCGGAGCGGGGTGCCCGGATGAGGGAGTTGGACACAAAGGATGGGCTGTTTCCAGGGGTAAGTAAAGTCAGCTGCCCAGGTGCCTGATGTCAGTTTGCAGGTGGCTATTGGTCCTCCATGGAAAGCCAGGCTTCCAGCTTGTGGCAGCTTGCATCGGGAAGTAATACTGATCTATTCGGGATTGCAGGTGGCCGAGGCCTGGTGCCCGGCAGAGGGAGTTGGGCACAAAGGATGGCCTGTTTCCAGGGGTAAGTAAAGTCAGCTGCCCAGGTGCCTGATGTCAGTTTGTAGGAGGCCTTTGGCCCTCCAAGGGAAGCTTGTCTTCCAGTTTGTGGCAGCTTGCATCTGGAAGCAATCCTGTTCCGTTCGGGATTGTAGGTGGGCGAGACCTGGTGCCCGGCAGAGGGAGTTGGGCACAAAGGATGGCCTGTTTCCAGGGGTAAGTAAAGTCAGCTGCCCAGGTGCCTGATGCCAGTTTGTAGGAGGCCTTTGGTCCTCCATGGGAAACCAGTCTTCCAGCTTGTGGCACCTTGCATCTGGAAGAAATCCTGTTCCGTTCGGGATTGTAGGTGGCCGAGGCCAGGTGCCCGGCAGAGGGAGTTGGGCACAAAGGATGGCCTGTTTCCAGGGGTAAGTAAAGTCAGCTGCCCAGGTGCCTGATGTCAGTTTGTAGGAGGCCTTTGGCCCTCCAAGTGAAGCCGCGTTTCCAGCTTGTGGCAGCTTGCATCTGGAAGAACTTCCGGTTCGGGATTCGGGGTTAGGTGGCCGAGGCCAGGTGCCCGGCAGAGGGAGTTCGGCACAAAGGATGTCCTTTTTCCAGGGATAAGTAAAGTCAGCTGCCCAGGTGCCTGATGTCAGTTTGTAGGAGGCCTTTGGCCCTCTAGAGGAAGCTAGTCTTCCAGCTTGTGGCAGCATGCATCTGGAAGAAATGCTGTTTCGTTCGGGATTGTAGGTGGCCGGAGCTGGGTGCCCAGCTGAGGGAGTTAGGCACAAAGGATGGCCTGTTTCCAGGGGTAAGTAAAGTCAGCTGCCCAGGTTCCTGATGTCAGTTTGTAGGAGGCCTTTGGCCCTCCATGGGAAGCCAGGCTTCCTGCTTGTGGCAGCTTGCATCTGGAAGAAATCCTGTTCCGTTCAGGATTGTAGGTGGCCGAGGCCTGGTGCCCGGCAGAGGGAGTTGGGCACAAAGGATGGGCTGTTTCCAGGGGTAAGTAAAGTCAGCTGCCCAGGTGCCTGATGTCAGTTTGTAGGAGGCCTTTGGCCCTCCAAGGGAAGCTTGTCTTCCAGTTTGTGGCAGCTTGCATCTGGAAGAAATCCTGTTCCGTTCGGGATTGTAGGTGGGCGAGGCCTGGTGCTTGGCAGAGGGAGTTGGGCACAAAGGATGGGCTGTTTCCTGGGGTAAGTTAAGTCAGTAGCCCAAATGTCTGATGTCAGTTTATAGGAGGCCTTTGGCCCTCCAAGGGAAGCTAGTCTTCCTGTTAAAGGCAGCTTGCATCTGGAAGAAATCCTGTTCCGTTCGGGATTGTAGGTGGCCGAGGCCAGGTGCCCGGCAGAGGGAGTTAGGCACAAAGGATGGGCTGTTTCCAGGGGTAAGTAAAGTCAGCTGCCCAGGTGCCTGATGTCAGTTTGTAGGAGGCCTTTGGCCCTCCATGGGAAGCCAGGTTTACTGCTTGTGGCAGCTTGCATCTGGAAGAAATCCTGTTCCGTTCGGGATTGTAGGTGGCCGAGGCCAGGTGCCCGGCAGAGGGAGTTGGGCACATATGATGGCTGGTTTCCACGGGTAAGTAAGGTCAGCTGCCCAGGTGCCTGATGTCAGTTTGTAGGAGGCCTTTGGCCCTCCAAGGGATGACATGCTTCCAGTTTGTGGCAGCTTGCATCTGGAAGAAATCCTGTTCCGTTGAGGATTGTAGGTGGCCGAGGCCTGGTGCCCAGCAGAGGGAGTTGGGCAAAAAGGATGGCCTGTTTCCAGGGGTAAGTAAAGTCAGCAGCCCAGGTGCCTGATGTCAGTTTGTAGGAGGCCTTTCGCCCTCCAAGGGGAGCTAGTCTTCCAGCCTGTGGCAGCTTCCATCGGGAAGAAATCCTGTTCCGTTCAGGATTGTAGGTGGCCGAGGCCAGGTGCCCGGCAGAGGGAGTTGGGCACATATGATGGCTGGTTTCCAGGGGTAAGTAAGGTCAGCTGCCCAGGTGCCTGATGTCAGTTTTTAGGAGGCCTTTGGCCCTCCATGGGAAGCCAGGCTTCCTGCTTGTGGCAGCTTGCATCAGGAGGAAATCGTGTTTCGTTCGGGATTGTAGGGGGCCGGAGCTGGGTGCCCGGATGAGGGAGTTGGACACAAAGGATGGGCTGTTTCCAGGGGTAAGTAAAGTCAGCTGCCCAGGTGCCTGATGTCAGTTTGCAGGTGGCTATTGGTCCTCCATGGAAAGCCCGGCTTCCAGCTTGTGGCAGCTTGCATCGGGAAGTAATACTGATCTGTTCGGGATTGCAGGTGGACGAGGCCTGGTGCCCGGCAGAGGGAGTTGGTCACAAAGGATGGCCTGTTTCCAGGGGTAAATAAAGTCAGCTGCCCAGGTGCCTGATGTCAGTTTGTAGGAGGCCTTTGGCCCTCCAAGGGATGACAGGCTTCCAGTTTGTGGCAGCTTGCATCTGGAAGAAATCCTTTTCTGTTTGGGATTGTAGGTGGCCGAGGCCAGGTGCCCGGCAGAGGGAGTTGGGCACAAATGATGGCCTGTTTGTTTAGGAAAGTAAAGTCAGCTGCCCCGGTGCCTGATGTCAGTTTGTAGGAGGCCTTTGGTCCTCCAAGTGAAGCCACATTTCCAGCTTGTGGCAGCTTGCATCTGGAAGAACTCCTGTTCCGTTCAGGATTGTAGGTGGCCAAAGCTGTGGGCCCGGCTGAGGGAGTTGGGCACAAAGGATGGGCTGTTTCCAGGGGTAAGTAAAGTCAGCTGCCCAGGTGCCTGATGTCAGTTTGTAGGAGGCCTTTGGCCCTACAAGGGAAGCTTGTCTTCCAGTTTGTGGCAGCTTGCATCTGGAAGCAATCCTGTTCCGTTCGGGATTGTAGGTGGCCGAGACCTGGTGCCCGGCAGAGGGAGTTGGGCACAAAGGATGGGCTGTTTCCAGGGGTAAGTAAAGTCAGCTGCCCAGGTGCCTGATGCCAGTTTGTAGGAGGCCTTTGTTCCTCCATGGGAAACCAGTCTTCCAGCTTGTGGCAGCTTGCATCTGGAAGAAATCCTGTTCCGTTCGGGATTGTAGGTGGCCGAGGCCAGGTGCCCGGCAGAGGGAGTTGGGCACAAAGGATGGCCTGTTTCCAGGGGTAAGTAAAGTCAGCTGCCCAGGTGCCTGATGTCAGTTTGTAGGAGGCCTTTGGCCCTCCAAGTGAAGCCGCGTTTCCAGCTTGTGGCAGCTTGCATCTGGAAGAACTCCGGTTCCGTTCGGGATTGTAGGTGGCCGAGGCCAGGTGCCCGTCAGAGGGAGTTGGGCACAAAGGATGTCCTTTTTCCAGAGATAAGTAAAGTCAGCTGCCCAGGTGCCTGATGTCAGTTTGTAGGAGGCCTTTGGCCCTCCAAGGGAAGCTAGTCTTCCAGCTTGTGGCAGCATGCATCTGGAAGAAATGCTGTTTCGTTCGGGATTGTAGGTGGCCGAGGCCAGGTGCCCGGCAGAGGGAGTTGGGCACAACGGATGGGCTGTTTCCAGGGGTAAGTAAAGTCAGCTGCCCAGGTGCCTGATGTCAGTTTGTAGGAGGCTTTTGGCCCTCCAAGGGAAGCTTGTCTTCCAGTTTGTGGCAGCTTGCATCTGGAAGAAATCCTGTTCCGTTCGGGATTGTAGGTGGGCGAGGCCTGGTGCTTGGCAGAGGGAGTTTGGCACAAAGGATGGGCTGTTTCCAGGGGTAAGTAAAGTCAGCTGTCCAGGTGCCTGATATCAGTTTGTAGGAGGCCTTTGGCCCCCCGAGTGAAGCCACGTTTCCAGCTTGTGGCAGGTTGCATCTGGAAGAACTCCGGTTCCGTTCGGGATTGTAGGTGGCCGAGGCCATCTGCCCGGCAGAGGGAGTTGGGCACAAAGGATGTCTTGTTTCCAGGGGTAAGTAAAGTCATCTGCCCAGGTGCCTGATGTCCGTTTTTAGGAGGCCTTTGGCCCTCCATGGGAAGCCAGGCTTCCTGCTTGTGGCAGCTTGCATCTGGAAGAAATCGTGTTCCGTTCGGGATTGTAGGGGTCCGGAGCTGGGTGCCCGGATGAGGGAGTTGGACACAAAGGATGGGCTGTTTCCAGGGGTAAGTAAAGTCAGCTGCCCAGGTGCCTGATGTCAGTTTGCAGGTGGCTATTGGTCCTCCATGGAAAGCCCGTCTTCCAGCTTGTGGCAGCTTGCATCGGGAAGTAATACTGATCTGTTCGGGATTGCAGGTGGCCGAGGCCTGGTGCCCGGCAGAGGGAGTTGGGCACAAAGGATGGCCTGTTTCCAGGGGTAAGTAAAGTCAGCTGCCCAGGTGCCTGATGTCAGTTTGTAGGAGGCCTTTGGCCCTCCAAGGGATGACAGGCTTCCAGTTTGTGGCAGCTTGCATCTGGAAGAAATCCTTTTCTCTTTGGGCTTGTAGGTGGCCGAGGCCAGGTGCCCGGCAGAGGGAGTTGGGCACAAATGATGGCCTGTTTCTTTAGGAAAGTAAAGTCAGCTGCCCCGGTGCCTGATGTCAGTTTGTAGGAGGCCTTTGGCCCTCCAAGTGAAGCCACATTTCCAGCTTGTGGCAGCTTGCATCTGGAAGAAATCCTGTTTCGTTCAGGATTGTAGGTGGCCAAAGCTGTGGGCCCGGCTGAGGGAGTTGGGCACAAATGATGGCCTGTTTCCAGGGGTAAGTAAAGTCAGCTGCCCAGGTGCCTGATGTCAGTTTGTAGGAGGCCTTTGGCCCTCCATGGGAAGCTTGTCTTCCTGTTCAAGGCAGCTTGCATCGGGAAGAAATCCTGTTCCGTTCGGGATTGTAGGTGGCCGGAGCTGGGTGCCCAGCTGAGGGAGTTAGGCACAAAGGATGGCCTGTTTCCAGGGGTAAGTAAAGTCAGCTGCCCAGGTGCCTGATGTCAGTTTGTAGGAGGCCTTTGGCCCTCCAAGGGAAGCTAGTCTTCAAGCTTGTGGCAGCTTGCATCTGGAAGAAATGCTGTTTCGTTCGGGATTGTAGGTGGCCGGAGCTGGGTGCCCAGCTGAGGGAGTTAGGCACAAAGGATGGCCTGTTTCCAGGGGTAAGTAAAGTCAGCTGCCCAGGTGCCTGATGTCAGTTTGTAGGAGGCCTTTGGCCCTCCATGGGAAGCCAGGCTTCCTGCTTGTGGCAGCTTGCATCTGGAAGAAATCCTGTTCCGTTCAGGATTGTAGGTGGCCGAGGCCTGGTGCCCGACAGAGGGAGTTGGGCACAAAGGATGGGCTGTTTCCAGGAGTAAGTAAAGTCAGCTGCCCAGGTGCCTGATGTCAGTTTGTAGGAGGCCTTTGGTCCTCCAAGGGAAACCAGTCTTCCAGCTTGTGGCAGCTTGCATCTGGAAGAAATCCTGTTCGTTCGGGATTGTAGGTGGCCGAGGCCAGGTGCCCGGCAGAGGGAGTTGGGCACACAGGATGGCCTGTTTCCAGGGGTAAGTAAAGTCAGCTGCCCAGGTGCCTGATGTCAGTTTGTAGGAGGCCAATGACCCTCCAAGGGAAGCCACGTTTCAGCTTATGGCAGCTTGCATCTGGAAGAACTCCGGTTCCGTTCAGGATTGTAGGTGGCCGAGGCCAGGTGCCCGGCAGAGGGAGTTGGGCACAAAGGATGGCCTGTTTCCAGGGATAAGTAAAGTCAGCTGCCCAGGTGCCTGATGTCAGTTTGTAGGAGGCCTTTGACCCACCAAGAGAAGACAGGTTTCCTGCGTGTGGAAGCTTGCATCTGGAAGAAATCCTGTTACGTTCGGGATTGTAGGTTGCCGGAGCAGGGTGCCCGGCAGAGGGAGTTGGGCACAAAGGATGGCCTGTTTCCAGGCGTAAGTAAAGTCAGCTGCCCAGGTGCCTGATGTCAGTTTGTAGGAGGCCTTTGGCCCTCCAAGGGAAGCCAGGTTTCCTGCTTGTGGCAGCTTGCATCTGGAAGAAATCCTGTTACGTTCGGGATTGTAGGTGGCCGAGGCCTGGTGCCCAGCAGAGGGAGTTGGGCACAAAGGATGGCCTGTTTCCAGGGGTAAGTAAAGTCAGCTGCCCAGGTGCCTGATGTCAGTTTGTAGGAGGCATTTGGCCCTCCAAGGGAAGACAGGCTTCCAGTTTGTGGCAGCTTGCATCTGGAAGAAATCCTGTTCCGTTCGGGATTGTAGGTGGCCGAGGCCAGGTGCCCGGCAGAGGGAGTTGGGCACAAATGATGGCCTGTTTCTTTAGGAAAGTAAAGTCAGCTGCCCAGGTGCCTGATGTCAGTTTGTAGGAGGCCTTTGGCCCTCCAAGTGAAGCCACGTTTCAGCTTGTGGCAGCTTGCATCTGGAAGAACTCCGGTTCCGTTCAGGATTGTAGGTGGCCGAGGCCAGGTGCCCGGCAGAGGGAGTTGGGCACAAATGATGGCCTGTTTCTTTAGGAAAGTAAAGTCAGCTGCCCCGGTGCCTGATGTCAGTTTGTAGGAGGCCTTTGGCCCTCCAAGTGAAGCCACATTTCCAGCTTGTGGCAACTTGCATCTGGAAGAACTCCTGTTCCGTTCGGGATTGTAGGTGGCCAAAGCTGTGGGCCCGGCAGAGGGAGTTGGGCACAAAGGATGGCCTGTTTCCAGGGGTAAGTAAAGTCAGCTGCCCAGGTGCCTGATGTCAGTTTGTAGGAGGCCTTTGGCCCTCCATGGGAAGCTTGTCTTCCTGTTCAAGGCAGTTTGCATCGGGAAGAAATCCTGTTTCGTTCGGGATTGTAGGTGGCCGAGGCCAGGTGCCCGGCAGAGGGAGTTGGGCACAAAGGATGGCCTGTTTCCAGGGGTAAGTAAAGTCAGCTGCCCAGGTGCCTGATGCCAGTTTGTAGGAGGCCTTTGGTCCTCCATGGGAAACCAGTCTTCCAGCTTGTGGCAGCTTGCATCTGGAAGAAATCCTGTTCCGTTCGGGATTGTAGGTGGCCGAGGCCAGGTGCCCGGCAGAGGGAGTTGGGCACAAAGGATGGGCTGTTTCCAGGGGTAAGTAAAGTCAGCTGCCCAGGTGCCTGATGTCAGTTTGTAGGAGGCCTTTGGCCCTCCAAGTGAAGCCGCGTTTCCAGCTTGTGGCAGCTTGCATCTGGAAGAACTCCGGTTCCGTTCGGGATTGTAGGTGGCCGAGGCCAGGTGCCCGGCAGAGGGAGTTGGGCACAAAGGATGTCCTTTTTCCAGGGATAATTAAAGTCAGCTGCCCAGGTGCCTGATGTCAGTTTGTAGGAGGCCTTTGGCCCTCTAGAGGAAGCTAGTCTTCCAGCTTGTGGCAGCATGCATCTGGAAGAAATGCTGTTTCGTTCGGGATTGTAGGTGGCCGAGGCCAGGTGCCCGGCAGAATGAGTTGGGCACATATGATGGCTGGTTTCCAGGGGTAAGTAAGGTCAGCTGCCCAGGTGCCTGATGTCAGTTTGTAGGAGGCCTTTGGCCCTCCAAAGGATGACATGCTTCCAGTTTGTGGCAGCTTGCATCTGGAAGAAATCCTGTTCCGTTCAGGATTGTAGGTGGCCGAGGCCTGGTGCCCGGCAGAGGGAGTTGGGCACAAAGGATGGCCTGTTTCCAGGGGGTAAGTAAAGTCAGCAGCCCAGGTGCCTGATGTCAGTTTGTAGGAGGCCTTTGGCCCTCCAAGGGAAGCTAGTCTTCCAGCTTGTGGCAGCTTCCATCTGGAAGAAATCCTGTTCCGTTCGGGATTGTAGGTGGCCGAGGCCAGGTGCCCGGCAGAGGGAGTTGGGCACAAAGGATGGGCTGCTTCCAGGGGTAAGTAAACTCAGATGCCCAGGTGCCTGATGTCAGTTTGTAGGAGGCCTTTGGCCCCCCAAGTGAAGCCACGTTTCCAGCTTGTGGCAGCTTGCATCTGGAAGAACTCCGGTTCCGTTCGGGATTGTAGGTGGCCGAGGCCATCTGCCCGGCAGAGGGAGTTGGGCACAAAGGATGGCCTGTTTCCAGGGGTAAGTAAAGTCAGCTGCCCAGGTGCCTGATGTCAGTTTGTAGGAGGCCTTTGGCCCTCCAAGGGATGACAGGCTTCCAGTTTGTGGCAGCTTGCATCTGGAAGAAATCCTTTTCTGTTTGGGATTGTAGGTGGCCGAGGCCAGGTGCCCGGCAGAGGGAGTTGGGCACAAATGATGGCCTGTGTCTTTAGGAAAGTAAAGTCAGCTGCCCCGGTGCCTGATGTCAGTTTGTAGGAGGCCTTTGGCCCTCCAAGTGAAGCCACATTTCCAGCTTGTGGCAGCTTGCATCTGGAAGAACTCCTGTTCCGTTCAGGATTGTAGGTGGCCAAAGCTGTGGGCCCGGCTGAGGGAGTTGGGCACAAATGATGGCCTGTTTCCAGGGGTAAGTAAAGTCAGCTGCCCAGGTGCCTGATGTCAGTTTGTAGGAGGCCTTTGGCCCTCCATGGGAAGCTTGTCTTCCTGTTCAAGGCAGTTTGCATCGGGAAGAAATCCTGTTCCGTTCGGGATTGTAGGTGGCCGGAGCTGGGTGCGCAGCTGAGGGAGTTAGGCACAAAGGATGGCCTGTTTCCAGGGGTAAGTAAAGTCAGCTGCCCAGGTGCCTGATGTCAGTTTGTAGGAGGCCTTTGGCCCTCCATGGGAAGCCAGGCTTCCTGCTTGTGGCAGCTTGCATCTGGAAGAAATCGTGTTCCGTTCGGGATTGTAGGGGTCCGGAGCTGGGTGCCCGGATGAGGGAGTTGGACACAAAGGATGGGCTGTTTCCAGGGGTAAGTAAAGTCAGCTGCCCAGGTGCCTGATGTCAGTTTGCAGGTGGCTATTGGTCCTCCATGGAAAGCCCGGCTTCCAGCTTGTGGCAGCTTGCATCGGGAAGTAATACTGATCTGTTCGGGATTGCAGGTGGCCGAGGCCTGGTGCCCGGCAGAGGGAGTTGGTCACAAAGGATGGCCTGTTTCCAGGGGTAAGTAAAGTCAGCTGCCCAGGTGCCTGATGTCCGTTTGTCGGAGGCCTTTGGCCCTCCAAGGGATGACAGGCTTCCAGTTTGTGGCAGCTTGCACCTGGAAGAAATCCTTTTCTGTTTGGGATTGTAGGTGGCCGAGGCCAGGTGCCCGGCAGAGGGAGTTGGGCACAAATGATGGCCTGTTTCTTTAGGAAAGTAAAGTCAGCTGCCCCGGTGCCTGATGTCAGTTTGTAGGAGGCCTTTGGCCCTCCAAGTGAAGCCACATTTCCAGCTTGTGGCAGCTTGCATCTGGAAGAACTCCTCTTCCGTTCAGGATTGTAGGTGGCCAAAGCTGTGGGCCCGGCTGAGGGAGTTGGGCACAAATGATGGCCTGTTTCCAGGGGTAAGTAAAGTCAGCTGCCCAGGTGCCTGATGTCAGTTTGTAGGAGGCCTTTGGCCCTCCATGGGAAGCTTGTCTTCCTGTTCAAGGCAGTTTGCATCAGGAAGAAATCCTGTTCCGTTCGGGATTGTAGGTGGCCGGAGCTGGGTGCCCAGCTGAGGGAGTTAGGCACAAAGGATGGCCTGTTTCCAGGGGTAAGTAAAGTCAGCTGCCCAGGTGCCTGATGTCAGTTTGTAGGAGGCCTTTGGCCCTCCAAGGGAAGCTTGTCTTCCAGTTTGTGTCAGCTTGCATCTGGAAGAAATCCTGTTCCGTTCAGGATTGTAGGTGGCCGAGGCCTGGTGCTTGGCAGAGGGAGTTGGGCACAAAGGATGGGGTGTTTCCAGGGGTAAGTTAAGTCAGCTGCCCAAATGTCTGATGTCAGTTTATAGGAGGCCTTTGGCCCTCCAAGGGAAGCTAGTCTTCCTGTTAAAGGCAGCTTGCATCTGGAAGAAATCCTGTTCCGTTCGGGATTGTAGGTGGCCGAGGCCAGGTGCCCGGCAGAGGGAGTTGGGCACAAAGGATGGGCTGTTTCCAGGGGTAAGTAAAGTCAGCTGCCCAGGTGCCTGATGTCAGTTTGTAGGAGGCCTTTGGCCCTCCATGGGAAGCCAGGTTTACTGCTTGTGGCAGCTTGCATCTGGAAGAAATCCTGTTCCGTTCGGGATTGTAGGTGGTCGAGGCCAGGTGCCCGGCAGAGGGAGTTGGGCACATATGATGGCTGGTTTCCAGTGGTAAGTAAGGTCAGCTGCCCAGGTGCCTGATGTCAGTTTGTAGGAGGCCTTTGGCCCTCCAAGGGATGACAGGCTTCCACTTTGTGGCAGCTTGCATCTGGAAGAAATCCTGTTCCGTTCAGGATTGTAGGTGGCCGAGGCCTGGGGCCCGGCAGAGGGAGTTGGGCAGAAAGGATGGCCTGTTTCCAGGGGTAAGTAAAGTCAGCAGCCCAGGTGCCTGATGTCAGTTTGTAGGAGGCCTTTCGCCCTCCAAGGGAAGCTAGTCTTCCAGCTTGTGGCAGCTTGCATCTGGAAGAACTCCGGTTCCGTTCGGGATTGTAGGTGGACGAGGCCATCTGCCCGGCAGAGGGAGTTGGGCACAAAGGATGTCTTGTTTCCAGGGGTAAGTAAAGTCATCTGCCCAGGTGCCTGATGTCAGTTTTTAGGAGGCCTTTGGCCCTCCATGGGAAGCCAGGCTTCCTGCTTGTGGCAGCTTGCATCAGGAGGAAATCGTGTTCCGTTCGGGATTGTAGGGGGCCGGAGCTGGGTGCCCGGATGAGGGAGTTGGACACAAAGGATGGGCTGTTTCCAGGGGTAAGTAAAGTCAGCTGCCCAGGTGCCTGATGTCAGTTTGCAGGTGGCTATTGGTCCTCCATGGAAAGCCAGGCTTCCAGCTTGTGGCAGCTTGCATCGGGAAATAATACTGATCTGTTCGGGATTGCAGGTGGCCGAGGCCTGGTGCCCGGCAGAGGGAGTTGGGCACAAAGGATGGCCTGTTTCCAGGGGTAAGTAAAGTCAGCTGCCCAGGTGCCTGATGTCAGTTTGTAGGAGGCCTTTGGCCCTCCAAGGGAAGCCAGTCTTCAAGCTTGTGGCAGCTTGCATCTGGAAGAAATGCTGTTTCGTTCGGGATTGTAGGTGGCCGAGGCCAGGTGCCCGGCAAAGGGAGTTGGGCACAAAGGATGTCCTGTTTAGAGGGGTAAGTAAAGTCAGCTGCCCAGGTGCCTGATGTCAGTTTGTAGGAGGCCTTTGGCCCTCCATGGGAAGCCAGGCTTCCTGCTTGTGGCAGCTTGCATCTGGAAGAAATCCTGTTCCGTTCAGGATTGCAGGTGGCCGAGGCCTGGTGCCCGATAGAGGGAGTTGGGCACAAAGGATGGGCTGTTTCCAGGAGTAAGTAAAGTCAGCTGCCCAGGTGCCTGATGTCAGTTTGTAGGAGGCCTTTGGTCCTCCAAGGGAAACCAGTCTTCCAGCTTGTGGCAGCTTGCATCTGGAAGAAATCCTGTTCGTTCAAGATTGTAGGTGGCCGAGGCCAGGTGCCCGGCAGAGGGAGTTGGGCACACTGGATGGCCTGTTTCCAAAGGTAAGTAAAGTCAGCTGCCCAGGTGCCTGATGTCAGTTTGTAGGAGGCCAATGGCCCTCCAAGGGAAGCCACGTTTCAGCTTGTGGCAGCTTGCATCTGGAAGAACTCCGGTTCCGTTCAGGATTGTAGGTGGCCGAGGCCAGGTGCCCGGCAGAGGGAGTTGGGCACAAAGGATGGCCTGTTTCCAGGGATAAGTAAAGTCAGCTGCCCAGGTGCCTGATGTCAGTTTGTAGGAGGCCTTTGACCCACCAAGAGAAGCCAGGTTTCCTGCGTGTGGCAGCTTGCATCTGGAAGAAATCCTGTTACGTTCGGGATTGTAGGTTGCCGGAGCAGGGTGCCCGGCAGAGGGAGTTGGGCACAAAGGATGGGCTGTTTCCAGGGGTAAGTAAAGTCAGCTGCCCAGGTGCCTGATGCCAGTTTGTAGGAGGCCTTTGGTCCTCCATGGGAAACCAGTCTTCCAGCTTGTGGCAGCTTGCATCTGGAAGAAATCCTGTTCCGTTCGGGATTGTAGGTGGCCGAGGCCAGGTGCCTGGCAGAGGGAGTTGGGCACAAAGGATGGCCTGTTTCCAGGGGTAAGTAAAGTCAGCTGCCCAGGTGCCTGATGTCAGTTTGTAGGAGGCCTTTGGCCCTCCAAGGGAAGCTTGTCTTCCAGTTTGTGGCAGCTTGCATCTGGAAGAAATCCTGTTCCGTTCGGGATTGTAGGTGGGCGAGGCCAGGTGCCCGGCAGAGGGAGTTGGGCACAACGGATGGGCTGTTTCCAGGGGTAAGTAAAGTCAGCAGCCCAGGTGCCTGATGTCAGTTTGTAGGAGGCCTTTGGCCCTCCAAGGGAAGCTTGTCTTCCAGTTTGTGGCAGCTTGCATCTGGAAGAAATCCTGTTCCGTTCGGGATTGTAGGTGGGCGAGGCCTGATGCTTGGCAGGTGGAGTTGGGCACAAAGGATGGGCTGTTTCCAGGGGTAAGTTAAGTCAGATGCCCAAATGTCTGATGTCAGTTTATAGGTGGCCTTTGGCCCTCCAAGGGAAGCTAGTCTTCCTGTTAAAGGCAGCTTGCATCTGGAAGAAATCCTGTTCCGTTCAGGATTGTAGGTGGCCGAGGCCTGGTGCCCGGCAGAGGGAGTTGGGCACAAAGGATGGGCTGTTTCCAGGGGTAAGTAAAGTCTGCAGCCCAGGTGCCTGAAGTCAGTTTGTAGGAGGCCTTTCGCCCTCCAAGGGAAGCTAGTCTTCCAGCTTGTGGCAGCTTCCATCTGGAAGAAATCCTGTTCCGTTCGGGATTGTAGGTGGGCGAGGCCAGGTGCCCGGCAGAGGGAGTTGGGCACAAATGATGGGCTGTTTCCAGGGGTAACTAAAGTCAGCTGTCCAGGTGCCTGATGTCAGTTTGTAGGAGGCCTTTGGCCCCCCAAGTGAAGCCACGTTTCCAGCTTGTGGCAGCTTGCATCTGGAAGAACTCCGGTTCCGTTCGGGATTGTAGGTGGCCAAAGCCATCTGCCCGGCAGAGGGAGTTGGGCACAAAGGATGTCTTGTTTCCAGGGGTAAGTAAAATCATCTGCCCAGGTGCCTGATGTCAGTTTTTAGGAGGCCTTTGGCCCTCCATGGGAAGCCAGGCTTCCTGCTTGTGGCAGCTTGCATCAGGAGGAAATCGTGTTCCGTTCGGGATTGTAGGGGGCCGGAGCTGGGTGCCCGGATGAGGGAGTTGGACACAAAGGATGGGCTGTTTCCAGGGGTAAGTAAAGTCAGCTGCCCAGGTGCCTGATGTCAGTTTGCAGGTGGCTATTGGTCCTCCATGGAAAGCCAGGCTTCCAGCTTGTGGCAGCTTGCATCGGGAAATAATACTGATCTGTTCGGGATTGCAGGTGGCCGAGGCCTGGTGCCCGGCAGAGGGAGTTGGGCACAAAGGATGGCCTGTTTCCAGGGGTAAGTAAAGTCAGCTGCCCAGGTGCCTGATGTCAGTTTGTAGGAGGCCTTTGGCCCTCCAAGGGAAGCTTGTCTTCCAGTTTGTGGCAGCTTGCATCTGGAAGAACTCCGGTTCCGTTCGGGATTGTAGGTGGCCGAGACCTGGTGCCCGGCAGAGGGAGTTGGGCACAAAGGATGGGCTGTTTCCAGGGGTAAGTAAAGTCAGCTGCCCAGGTGCCTGATGCCAGTTTGTAGGAGGCCTTTGGTCCTCCATGGGAAACCAGTCTTCCAGCTTGTGGCAGCTTGCATCTGGAAGAAATCCTGTTCCGTTCGGGATTGTAGGTGGCCGAGGCCAGGTGCCTGGCAGAGGGAGTTGGGCACAAAGGATGGCCTGTTTCCAGGGGTAAGTAAAGTCAGCTGCCCAGGTGCCTGATGTCAGTTTGTAGGAGGCCTTTGGCCCTCCAAGTGAAGCCGCGTTTCCAGCTTGTGGCAGCTTGCATCTGGAAGACCTCCGGTTCCGTTCGGGATTGTAGGTGGCCGGAGCTGGGTGCCCAGCTGAGGGAGTTGGGCACAAAGGATGCCCTTTTTCCAGGGATAAGTAAAGTCAGCTGCCCAGGTGCCTGATGTCAGTTTGTAGGAGGCCTTTGGCCCTCTAGAGGAAGCTAGTCTTCCAGCTTGTGGCAACATGCATCTGGAAGAAATGCTGTTTCGTTCGGGATTGTAGGTGGCCGAGGCCAGGTGCCCGGCAGAGGGAGTTGGGCACAAAGATGTCCTGTTTAGAGGGGTAAGTAAAGTCAGCTGCCCACGTGCCTGATGTCAGTTTGTAGGAGGCCTTTGGCCCTCCATGGGAAGCCAGGCTTCCTGCTTGTGGCAGCTTGCATCTGGAAGAAATCCTGTTCCGTTCAGGATTGTAGGTGGCCGAGGCCTGGTGCCCGGCAGAGGGAGTTGGGCACAAAGGATGGGCTGTTTCCAGGGGTAAGTAAAGTCAGCTGCCCAGGTGCCTGATGTCAGTTTGTAGGAGGCCTTTGGCCCTCCAAGGGAAGCTTGTCTTCCAGTTTGTGGCAGCTTGCATCTGGAAGAAATCCTGTTCCGTTCGGGATTGTAGGTGGGCGAGGCCAGGTGCCCGGCAGAGGGAGTTGGGCACAACGGATGGGCTGTTTCCAGGGGTAAGTAAAGTCAGCTGCCCAGGTGCCTGATGTCAGTTTGTAGGAGGCCTTTGGCCCTCCAAGGGAAGCTTGTCTTCCAGTTTGTGGCAGCTTGCATCTGGAAGAAATCCTGTTCCGTTCGGGATTGTAGGTGGGCGAGGCCTGATGCTTGGCAGGTGGAGTTGGGCACAAAGGATGGGCTGTTTCCAGGGGTAAGTAAAGTCAGATGCCCAAATGTCTGATGTCAGTTTATAGGTGGCCTTTGGCCCTCCAAGGGAAGCTAGTCTTCCTGTTAAAGGCAGCTTGCATCTGGAAGAAATCCTGTTTTGTTCGGGATTGTAGGTGGCCGAGGCCAGGTGCCCGGCAGAGGGAGTTGGGCACAAAGGATGGGCTGTTTCCAGGGGTAAGTAAAGTCAGCTGCCCAGGTGCCTGATGTCAGTTTGTAGGAGGCCTTTGGCCCTCCATGGGAAGCCAGGTTTACTGCTTGTGGCAGCTTGCATCTGGAAGAAATCCTGTTCCGTTCGGGATTGTAGGTGGGCGAGGCCAGGTGCCCGGCAGAGGGAGTTGGGCACATATGATGGCTGGTTTCCAGTGGTAAGTAAGGTCAGCTGCCCAGGTGCCTGATGTCAGTTTGTAGGAGGCCTTTGGCCCTCCAAGGGATGACAGGCTTCCACTTTGTGGCAGCTTGCATCTGGAAGAAATCCTGTTCCGTTCAGGATTGTAGGTGGCCGAGGCCTGGTGCCCGGCAGAGGGAGTTGGGCACAAAGGATGGCCTGTTTCCAGGGGTAAGTAAAGTCAGCAGCCCAGGTGCCTGATGTCAGTTTGTAGGAGGCCTTTGGCCCTCCAAGGGAAGCTAGTCTTCCAGCTTGTGGCAGCTTGCATCTGGAAGAAATCCTGTTCCGTTCGGGATTGTAGGTGGGCGAGGCCCGGTGCCCGGCAGAGGGACTTTGGCACAAAGGATGGGCTGTTTCCAGGGGTAAGTAAAGTCAGCTGCCCAGGTGCCTGATGTCAGTTTGTAGGAGGCCTTTGGCCCCCCAAGTGAAGCCACGTTTCCAGCTTGTGGCCGCTTGCATCTGGAAGAACTCCGGTTCCGTTCGGGATTGTAGGTGGCCGAGGCCATCTGCCCGGCAGAGGGAGTTGGGCACAAAGGATGTCTTGTTTCCAGGGGTAAGTAAAGTCATCTGCCCAGGTGCCTGATGTCAGTTTTTAGGAGGCCTTTGGCCCTCCATGGGAAGCCAGGCTTCCTGCTTGTGGCAGCTTGCATCTGGAAGAAATCG